>NC_057801.1:770375863-770654573 GCF_018294505.1 Triticum aestivum
CTAGAAGGAGATTTCTAAGTGTGAGTGTGTGTTTTGTCCATCCAGGCGGAAGTTATGTGCACAAAAGAGGAGAACGATTCGATGTGGCATTAGGATTGAGGGTAATTAACTACGTATGGAGACATAGAGACCTTGAACGTGCATGTGTGAGAGGTATACATGTATACATGGGATGTGTGTGTGTGCGCGCACGCGCATGATCGAGATAAAAGAAAGAAGACATAAGTCCTAAGATCAACGACATGGGAGAGAAGGATCGGTATGACAATATGCATGCATGTGAGAATGCAGGGAAGAATCCTCGACAATTCAGCATGTGTTTTTGTCTTTAAGAGATAGTGGCGTGAGCTGGAGCATGCATCTATGGCGAGCAGAGGGGGTGAGGCGCAATGATTGTGAAAAAGAGATCAACCTATAAATGCATATGTATGGATAGACATATATAGTGTGGGTGATAGGAAGCAAGACTCCGTGCGAGAAAGAAATGTTGACAGAGAAACTACAGATAGATACAGAGATGGAGATGCTAGCTAGAGAGACATCCGTTAGATTGGGTGTCGGAGATGACCGTCAGGTGGTTCAAAGGGTGAACTTATATATGTGTGTGAGAGGGCACTTGACTGCATGTAGAGAGAAACATATGTAGTGTTCGTGATAGGAATCAAGAGTGAGGGCGAGAAACAAGGTTGATGGAGAAACAGATAAATAGAAAGATAAAGATGCTAGCTAGTGTGTGTTGGAGATAGGAGTCGAGTGGATCAGAAGGCTGGATTATGTGTGTGGGTGTGAGAGAGATAGAGAGAGGGTGCATGTGAGTCACATACAAACAGATATCAGAGAGAAATGAGATCCAGAGAGATGGATTTTGTGTCTGCGAGAGAGAAAGATATTTCACAACGAGAGTGATAGCTAGAAAGACATATGAGGGAACACAAGATATCTCTAGGGAGAGAGGGTGTGTTTGAGCGACATACAAGAGAACAATGGAGAAATATGAGACCCTGGGAGACAGAGATTGTGTTTGTGTGTGAGAAAGAGATATTGAAGAGGAAGAGTCGTAGGTTCTCATATCTAAGGAGCGAAAGACATCTCTGTATGAGGGGTGTGCGAGTGGCACACATGGGAATAGTTGAGAGAAATGAGACCCCGGGAGAAAAAGTTTTGTGTTTGTGTTTGAGAAAGAGATTCCACATGGAGAATCATAGCTAGAGACACATAGCAGGGAGCGAGATATACTTAGAGAGAGATAGAGTGATGAAGGTTGAGGGAGAGAGTACCGTCAGTGTGTTACGAAGATAAAAGAGCATTGTCGACATACATGTAGCACGAGAGATGCTTGAGAGACGACGAACGCGTATAGGTCCAGAGAGATAGTCCTATATAAGCATGAGTGATAGCTATATGATACGAATATCTGGATTAAAGGGGATTCAAATATTTGAACTAGAAATCACGACATTGATAATATCATAACGCAAATTGGTGTATCAAACATGCATATTCATTTGAATTTGGGCACACGTGTAATGTTATATAGTTTATCAATATTGGTGATCCATAGATTCTTCAATTACAAACAATGCATGGTTTATATGCAATTAATGTCTAAACGGGATTACACTATATGTTGCGTGTGTGAAACACATTATACATGTTTCAGAAGTTAAAAAACCCGCATGAAACACACATTAATTGGAGACAGTTAGCAAGGAATGCATACATTGGATTTCAACATAAAGTGGTTTCAAATATTTGAAAATCCAAATTGATGGATACAACCTTATGAATCTGAGGTCATGCCATTTGTAAACCATATTTATGTATAAATGGTGTTGTGCTTTTGAAAGTATATACAAAAAAATGATGTATATAGAATGTAATTCCAATTGAAAATGGACCCCGCCTGAAAAAAATAGTAGAATACAAACGGGATTCGAATTGACTTGGCACGGTAAACATGCACTGTGCAAAATTTGAACGAAGCGGGGAAAGTCGCGTAACCGCCCGAAACCAAAATCTGCGAGATGGAAATCACTACTGCCTATCCCTGCCACGCAAAGCCTATCTGCTGGATATCTATAGGTTTCGGTAGGGGTAGGTTTGTAATTTCACCCAAACTTGACGTAACCGCCTCTCACCCGGATTCATACACGGTGGGCGCCAAAACACAGTGTGCCCTCGGCCGAAATCGACTCCCTCCCCGATTCATATTCATACATGGTGGGCGCCAAAAACAAACTCTCGTCGGCAGATATTCGGTGTATGCGAGATTACCGTCCTATCCCCAACTGACTAATGTTGATGTGATGTAGTAGAAATTTGAAACGGGGGCTAAGTTTGTAAATTTCCTCGCATTTGAGACAAGCGCGCCCTGAATACATGGTTCCCCCCTTCCTCTCTACCTCCCTTTTCCCCATTCGTACTCCGTGGGCGCCAAAACACCCTCTCCACCCCACCCTCCTCCGTCCGCCGCCGCCCGCCACCCCATCCACCACCGTTCTCCTCCACCATGCCGGAGCTGATACCCCAACATCGTCGTCCATTACAAGAGATCGACCTCTCTCATCCACGCCTTCGGACTGGGATCCTTGCATCCCGTCCTCTCGCTTCATCCCTGTCGTCGTCCACCTTGCCAGCGCCGCTCCTACGACCGTCTAGTCCACCGCGCTGTACCGCCACCGTCTACCCTCCTAGATCTGCTTCCACGCCACCGATAGCTATGCTACCGCAACACCATCAAATTCTCAGCAGATGCATACACGGTGCCACACCAGAGGCGATACTCTTTCGTATCTGCTCAACTTATTTATCGCAGCAAGAAAATAGATCGCCACTGCTTTACTCTGATTTCTTGTCTTGGTTGCGAAGTTGCCTTTGTCCGGTTTGCACCTTCAGATCCGCCATGGCACGCTCAATACTATACTCCCAATGCTTATGGCTTTCCCCTTTTATATTCCACAATAGTTAAATCACAGTAGTCTAAATTTCAAAATTGGGTCAGTCGATTTTTCAGAGCTCGCCGGAGTTCGCCGGTGCGATCCAAGGGGCTCGGGTGGTTGTCGGGCCTCGCCGAACGAAGAAAACTCGACGCGGGTGGGGGTGGGGGTGGCGGAGGAACACAGGTGATGGGGGCCGGTGGTCTGGCCGGCAGCCCGTGCGGTGTTCTGTATGGGAAGAATTAGAGACAAGGAAGAAGAAGGGTTAGGAGACGTAGGATCTTCATCCAATCGCCTGAAATGGTCGAGAGACAGCTGGGAGTTGCATTCTTAATGCGCTCTTGTTCATCATGTGTGGGCACTGTGCAACCAACATTTTATTATCCAAAATCTGCTTGCTCTTCTTTACCATGTTCGATAGTGCTGGCCTATACGTGATCGACAGGCTTTCAATTACTAGCGGCAATACAACATTGTATTTTCAAGCCAGTTCCACTTTCCCGATTTATATATCGTGGTTATGGTGTACCCCTGTTATGTACACTATGATCTGCCTAGTTGCTGTGTGCTCTTATTATCATGGTTTGGCAATAAACTCTCTATACAGTATATTATGAACCTATCATCTGCCAGCTATCCTTACTTATGGAGCCTATATTTTTGTGTACTTGTGCCAGATTATATAAATGCATGCACGATATTACAGCACACATGAGCTCTCTCATCAGAATCCAGTGATAGCACATAAGTGTTTACAGGGGCGCCCCTTATCATCTGCATTATAAAGATAATCTCACAACTATTTATGTTTTCATGGTTCTCAGATATTATACGCAATTACAGTGAATATCAGAGTCCACGCATTAGAAGAATATTGTGGAACACTGCAATGACTTACAAAATTGGCACCAAGGCATTGAGTGCCATTCTAGAAGCAATGAAACTCATACGCTCCCCACCTGTTGATTCTTGTTCAGAATATCATCCTAATGACTATTCTAACCTCGAGGAGTCAAAGGCAGATGGCCTGTCCTGTTCACCCATCAAGGTGCCTGTTCTAATTTGTCAAGTTTTTATTGATTGCGCGTATCTTCCATATGTTGTCTTGCATTTCTTCTACTTTGTTGCACCACCATCTTCTTAGTTTACTCATCATATAACTCGAGATGCCATGCCCATCCATTATCAATACATATTCCATCTGTCGTCATACCATGTTTTTTCACTCAAATGTTATTCTTGTGCATTAGACATCAAAAAGGAAGAGGGTGATTGCCGAACCTGAAGGAGCGCCAACAAAGTCCTTGAAAAACGTGGTGGTGCCGGAGAAATCAGACAGCGCCCCACTTATATTGGCTCTACAACCAGTGACATAAAACATAGGACCGACTCCAGCAGACTGTACCCATACTTCACTGGCCACACCACTAGCCCCACCACACAGTACCTGCACTCCAGCAAAAGGTATACCAATTTCATTTGCCGTAGCACCAGCCGTACCATAGAAAAATCCCACTCCAGCAAAAAGTACAGCAAGTCCACCGGCCTAAGACCTATCCCAACTGCAGAGACAGCCAATTCCTGCAGATTGGAACCCCATTCATTTATTCCCAGTTTAAAAGACAATGCTTTCAATGTTGTTAGGGACTACGTGCATATATTCCCATCATGGGAAGATTATAGTGAAGACAAACACCATTTTCACATCTTCCTGTCCAACTTACGTGTAAGTGCTATTATTCATGGTTATTATTTTCGTGTTTTCTGCTGATCGAACACATCAATGATTTACATTACATTGTTGTAACTAGGTGAGGGTCAATCTGGATAGTCATGATGAGCAAAGCTTGCTTGTGCTTTTCAAGGAAGCATTGCAGTAGTATCGGTATTACCTGAGGAAATCACACTTTGATGGCAAGTCTATTAACTAATTTCCGGTGAAGTCTCATGTGCTAAATTTAGAAGACATTGAATGGAAAAACCTTGTTATGCACTGGTCTCGTTCCCAGGATGAGGTATTGTCTATGAAATCACATGACAATTTGAACTTCTACTTTTCCGCATGTGCTTTACGGATCTTTTTTGCAGGAAATCAGCTCAAAGAAGAATTCCGGTTTGAAAAGAACGACAGGATATCGTAATTATGCTAGCCGCTGCTTTGCTCTTGTTAGTACCTATTGTCCTGTATCACTATACTTGCATACATACCTGGTTCATTATGTGACAGCAGTATGCATGATAGCTTGATTATCAATTGTTCGCTCCAAATTATCTAAGCTGTATGAATGGTTACATTAGTGTAGAATATATCCAATGCCAATGAATTTTTTTAGCTTTGCATTGTTCTTGTAAGTACATGATGTCCTTTATCAGTGTACTTATATTGACAGGTAGTTGTTCATGTACCATCACTCTGCAGCTTTATTTCCTTTGCCCTCCATTTTCTACACATCAGATCTATATTTACTCTTACCATAAGGTTGGTACTGAAGAAGTTTAGCTGTGCATTGCTATTGGCTGTGCCTTTTGCCTGTATCGCTGCACATACATTTATAGCTACTTGGTTATGTAGCATCACTCTTCATCTTATCTTAAATATTCTCCATTTTTTCGTATATTATCACATTTATATTTACTCTTAACAAAATGTAGAATAAAGGCAATGCTTATGAAGAAGATTTTGTGCTAAAATTCTTGAATTGCCCCCCCCCCCATTAGCATGGACAAGGGCTTTATAGAGCTTGTCTTCACCAGTAATGTAAGTTTGTCCTTCTCAAGCCTTCAAACTTTGTTCTTTATATTTGGTTAGGCATGACTGCAACAGCTGTTTATTTTGGGTGTTTGCATCAAATTGCATGTTTAGAGTTTATTATGTAGTTCATAAACAAAACTTTGTCCTTCTCAATTTAAGTTCTCAGTTGTACAACCAAGTTCCTTCTTCATACCATGTAAATTAAACTATTCAGAGCAAGTGATATTCTTTTGCACTGCATGTATGCTTCTGTTCTTCATCCGTAATCCAGTGGTGTGGTGAACCTACCCACTACAGCACAATGTCATATTCTGCAATGTCTTAACTATGAACAATGTCATATCATTCTACTATTATTTAAACCGTCTCTTTATTTGACAATCTGAAATGGGATAAATTGACAGCACACTAACCATTAATAATGATGAGTTCTTGATCTGTAATCCAGTGGTGTCGTGAAGCTGCCAACTCCTTCACAATGTCATTTCCTGCCATGTCTTGACCTGAATAATACCATATTGTGTTAATGCAATTTTAAACTGTGTCACTTTATTCGTCAGTAAGAAATGTGATGAATTGTCAGCACTAATACTTTTATGTGCGAAACCTGTCATCTGTCTGCTTGTTTATCTTTCAGAGCGAGGAAGATATAATTGTTGAACAAGCACAATCTCATCATCTTGCTCAGCTGCTTGCGCTGCAGCTCCCCAGCAGGGCTAACCTTTCTTGAACTCTATTGAAGTGTTGTCGGTTTTGTATATTATTTTGTCGGCGTGTTTATTTGCACTGGTGGCGATCTTTGATGCCCAGTGTATGTAATATGTTGTCTGCTTGTGCTTTATTATCATAGTGGCGAACTTTGATGCCCAGTAGATGTAATATGCCGTAATTTCTTTATTGTATAGTCTAGGTTTTTTCTTATTCACGATGCTAGAGTTATTTTACTGTATATATGTCATGTCTTCGTAGTAAACTGGCGAAACCGTAATATTACGGTACATAATCGGGCCGTCATGCAATCACGATGTATGATCCACATCATGGGCCCCGTCAAACTGGCCCACTAGTAGATTCGGGCCTTTAATAGGTCGAGTAACCCCCGGCCCTCTTTTCGCAAGAAAACTCAATGGGCTTTTAGGAGGTTGAGAAGTAGGCTGGGCCTGAAATGTGCCAAATAGCTCACGGGTCGATAGGCAGCCCGAAATGGACCCCGTCCCATGATTGAGCGAATCAATTCACGGGCTTTTAACAGGCCAAAGTTGTCTCGGTCCTTGTTTGGCCCAATCAGATATCGGCTGCGAGCAGGCCGGATGCAAACCAGGCCGTAGTTAGGCCCAACTATATGACGAGCTTTTAACAGGCCGAAATTAATATACGGCCGGAATGTTAAATGGGCCCTTAACAGGCCGAAACTAATATCAGGCCGAATTACTAAATGGGCCTTTAGCAAGTGGGCCCAAAAGCATAGCGTCCAGTCAACGGGCCGAATCTGATATGGGCCATAATTGAGCCCAAAGCCTCTTAAAGGGTCGGACCTGATCTGGGCCGTGATTTGTCCCAGAAAGTGGGAGGCTTTTAACGGGCAGGATCTTATATGGGCCATTATTAGGCCCGGAACATGGCAGGCCATTAATGGACCGGATCAATTATGGGCCGGCATTTGGCCCAAAACATGGCAGCCAGTTAATGGGCCAGCCTACCAGGGTCCTCAAAATCTTGTGGGCCTACAGCTGGGCCGGCCCATTAATGTCGGTGCAATCTCGTGGGCCTTTAGCTGGGCCGGCCCATTATGATCTGCAAGAATTTTGTGGGCCTTTACCTGGGCCGGCCCATTATGGCACACAAAAATCTTGTGGGCCTTTACCTGGGCCGGCTTATTATGGCCCGCGAAATCTTGTGGGCCTTTAGCTGGGCCAGCCCATTATAGTCCGCAAAATCTCGTGGGCCTTTAACAAGGCCGGCCCATTAAGGGCCGCAAAATCTTGTGGGCCTTTAGTTGGGCCGGCCCATTTAATCTTGATTGGCCGTGCCATGTGTCGACGTATCTTAGGCGCCTTCTGTCCAATGAGTGGATGACATCTGTCCCAACGATGAGCTGACACGTGTTTCCTCCAGCCAATGATGATTTTACACGTGGAAAATCCCCATTGGTCGGCACTGTTAACGGGTTATCGGATCCAAAACCCGACCCGATAGCTTAACGGCGTTCCGTTATGGTGGATGCCACGTGTCGGTCACCCTTGACGAAAGCACTTCTATGACGCGCGATTTATCATCATGGAAGTGGACACTTCTGTGATGATAATTTTGGTAATGTCATGGAACACTTCTACGACAGCACAGGTATGACTATCTTGATTCTATCATAAAATCGTCATGGATGTACATGCATGACAAAAAACGCGACCTACTGTGACAAACACGTATCATCACGAAAGTGTATTTTTTTGTAGTGCACCGTGATCCTTACGGCGATCACAACCCGACCAACACTTGGCCCGTGACCCTTACAGCGATCACAACCCGACCACTAAATGGCCCGTGATCCTTATGACGATCACCAAGCACATTATTCTTATTACTGTTGACTCATGGTGTGACCTACTTTCGACCTGGGCCCTTATCCGCGGGCGCGGCTATCGATAGATTAATATACACTCTGCAGAGGTTAGTACATTGTATCCACACTACGAAACACATGGCCTCGCACTCCCATTCGGGTGGACCAACGGCGTTCCGACAAAACCGATCTACTGACATGACACTCTCCCGACCACTCCGACTCAGTCCCCATCGGGCTAGTCCTGGGTGGCCCCATGTCTACCTCCAGACACCTTGACCACCGTCGTGGCCCAAAACATAAACGATCCCACACGGGGATCCACCGGCTATAACAACTATGGGCACACAAGGTTATGCTCCGCCTACCTGATCAGGGTAGCGCGTTCCCATAACCTTCCCTCGTTGGAGGAACCGGCGAGAGGCACAACAATAGACCCAGTTAGGACCGTCCCATACCAGTAAGCGTGGTTGCACTGGTCAGCATCGATTCTGCGGCACCATGACTGAGCCAACAGTCGTTCAAGTTCAATTTAATCCGGTTAAACTTGAATTCAAATATGCTGAGCCATGATAAAATAACATGATGCCAACTATAATACATGAACATGATATCAACATCACCATGAGGGTATTACATAACCATCCATCATATCAATAATAACTCATATGCACTGAACATGGCATACTGACTAGCACGACCATCACCAACATCAACATGTACCACTAGCAATCATAATCATATGAAAGGAGATACTAGTAGGTATAACATGATAATAGAGTACAAGCCAACATAGCATAATAGTGAACATGCAACTCTAAACATCACTGGAACAACGGTAACCATCTTTTCAACAAGCAAACTTTTAACAAAGATTTAAGTTGAAAACCATGGCTACTGCATGACTATCATGCAAGTGGGTATTATGGCTTGCCTGGGGATGAAGAAGGCACCGGGGAGAACTGTCAGAAACTCGCGGAACGAATCGTCGGAAAACATTCTCTCTCGAAGGGGACTGATTAAGGGTAGGGGCAAAATGGTCATTTTCAGTATGCCAAAACATAATGCAAGTGACACCAACAGAAAGGGCTCGACAAAACAAAGAAGTGAGCGTTGTTTCACCTGATTTGGAGCTACGGATAAAAAGTTGTGAATACTTGAACTTCAGGGACTTTTCTACAAAAATTATATTCACAGTCGGGTCCCTACACTACTAGGGAAAAGCCTAGCAGCAGCGTGGGTTTTGGGTGTATCAGTAGCGCGGGTGCCCACGCTACTGATACGGCGCCACAGCTAACTTGTAGCAGTCACGCATGTTGACACACGCTACTGCTATACATGGTTAGCTGTAGCGTGTGTTGCAAACAGCGCTACTGCTAGTTAGCTGTAGCGGGTCTTATACCCCGCGCTACTGCTATTACTTTCAAAAACAAAAAAATCTCGATCCCGTGCGTGCTGTCAATGGCAGTAGTGGTAAGATCTAGCGATGATTGGCGTCGCCGGAGGCATGAACGGACAGCGGAAGACTAGATCCAGCAGTGGCTGTCGGAGAGGGCCCGTTTCTACGGCAGAGCCAGGCCGCGGCGTGGGGCTCCTCTTCCCGACCATGCCAGATAGCTCCGGGTCATCCATGGAGAAGACCTGCACGGGCATGGACATGGAAGGATGAGTCAAACCAGAGGGAGAGAGAGAAAGGGAAAACCGAGGGAGAGAGGAAGGTGATGAAGGGAGCAGTGGAGCTAGTCACCGGTGGCGAGGTGCTCCGGTGTGGTGGCGCGGGGCGGCGGCCTCCTAGACGCCGGTGGAAGACCGGCGAGCTCCTAGACACCGGTGGCGCGAGGCGAAGGCCTCTTTCGGCGCCATGGAGGAGGATGGGTGCAGGGGCAAGAGGTCCATGTGAGAGCATATGGAAAGTCAGAGGAGAGGGTGGTGGACAAGAGGAGGGATTTGGGGGAGGATATGGGGATTCGGCCGAGGATATGGTGACTTCACCTATCTCGTACTTAGTAGTAGCGAGGGGTATAAAACCGCGCTACTACTATCAACTTAGTAGTAACGCGGGTTTATACCCCTCGCTACTACTATGGCATATGTCGGGGGGCACGGTAGAGACCGCTTAGTAGTAGCGAGGGTTAAAAACCCGCGCTACTACTATCAACTTAGTAGTAGCAACAGTTAAAAACCTGCGCTACTGCTAATTAGCAGTAGCGCTTCTTTTTGTGCCGCGCTGCTGCTAAGATTCTGTGTATAAGGTTTTCCCTAGTAATGCTAAGTGGATAAAGCAGAAGCACAAAGTTAGAAATACGCTTTTGATCAGCGAAAACATAAAAGGGAAAGACGCCTTCACTTACCTGACGTGGCGTGAATCGGTCAGCACTGTCGTGTGGGGCCCGCCACTTATCCACTTAGGAGGGGTGGGGCCGAGGCTTGGGTCACTGACACATGGGGCCCGCAGGGTCCACGCAGATGGTCAATGCCTACCTGGCTTCTGTCTTCTTCCTCCTCTTCCTGCCCCCGACAAGAACAGAGGAGGCACCGGAGAGGCACGCTGCCGACGATGGGGCGGGCTGCTCTAGTCGTCTCCCGCCCGGCTGAGGGCACCGGCGGGATGGCAGAGACGAGCCGCGCCCGTTCCCGGTGAAAGATGGCGCTGGGGAAGCCTAGGGTGGCCGCGGCGGGGGGGTACCCGAGAGGAGCGGCCGGCGGCGGTTAGGCTTGGGGCGAGGGGACCCGGTCCTCCAGCGACAAGGCGAGAGGGTGGGGAGGAGCGTAGGGTCTCGGGGAGTTCTCTGGTGGTGGTAGAAGGAGGATAGGGAGCTCGACTTGGTCGAATTAGAGAGGATGGTCACGGCGGCCATGGTGTCGATGGCGAGCAGGGAGGGCTCCAGACGCTCGGGGAAGGGGCTCGGGAGGAACAGAGGGGCGAGGCAAGGCTCAAGGTGAGCTCGGAGGACTCGGGGACGGGCTATTTATAGTCGGGCGAGAGGGAGCCGCGCTGGCGTCGCCGTGGATGCATGGCCGGCGCCACGGACGCGTGCCTGCGCGCATGGACTCGGAGGCAAGCGACGGGGAGGGCACAGGGGAGGACCCTCACGGGGCAGAGGAGGCCAAGGTGGTGCAGGGAGGATGCGTCCGAGGAGGAAGACGACGGCCGGAGCACTGTGCTCTCGTGGGCGCTCGTCGGCGAGCGTCGGTGAGTAAGCGGACGGAGGGGGATAGGGGTCCAGGGGAACGGAGACGACACGTTGAACATGCTGGACATGATCACGGGGTCTAAGACGATGAGAGGAGGAGGGGGGTCCAGCACAAACAGTGCTCTGGACGCGGCCACTACACACAGAGTGCGCCAACATGCATGCCAGCTGCATGGTCACCACATGAACATGGGCATTCAATGCTCTGCAGCGCCCAAAACGTTGTCTAGTGGTAAGTTCCTCCAAGGTAGGTTTGATCTGTGGTGGTAACTAGGTTAAACAGGCTACGGTTAAATAGTTAGTGAGCTCTGAAGTTTACTGCAGTAAACTTTACTAGCTCAATGTGATCAACAGGAATTGCTTGAAGCCAAAGAAGTTGTCTGGGATGTTTATGCTAGGAAGGACTACAGTCCTGGGGAGTTTGAGGGTAAAAGGATCAAGATTTACTGTAGTTGCTTCACAACTGCATACTTGGTCCAGAAATGAAGATCATGAAGGTACACTCACGAGGTTGATTGGATTGAGATGAGTTTGAGCAAGGCTGGGTTATTTGATCATATGAAGATGATGCAAAAGGTTTCATACCATTTGGATAGACCAAAATGGTACTTCCTTCACAAGCATCTCCTCTGGACAGAAACTTGGAATAATTATGGTGATCAAATGGCTCATTGAAATTATGCCAAAATGGGTGGAGAGATGTTTTATGGGCATAAGAATGATCTGGTAATTTATCAGGATTTTTGAAGCAATATAAAATATACTTGCTTCACAACCTGAAAATATTGCCAGAATCAAAGATTGGCTCATGTGCTCACCTAGATGATTCGATGGGGCTGCAAATGGGTGGAAGGGGTTAATATGAGCACATTAAGGAGTGTGCAAAAGTACAACTCATTTGGATATCTCTAGCTAGTACTTCCTTCACAATGGCTTCTGTTTGACAGAAACCTTGAAAAATTGTTGAGGATGATTAGCTAGGCAAATAAAGTTGAAATTGTGCATGAGACAATTATTTGGACATATAAACATGCCCAAAAAGGTTGGGAGCAATCAAGAAAAGATAGATGGTACTTCCTTCACAGAAAACCACACTGGACAGAAATGAAGAATAATTATTAGGGAATTATTTTTGAACATGGCAATGAAAAGTTTTGCCATATTTTATCAATATATGACACAAACAATTTATGGGAATTATTTGGGAATTTTTGGAGTGAGGGAAATACAGGTTGCTCCACAACCTAGGGCAATTTGAGTTATTCCTTTAATAGAATAGGAATATTCCCCATAAAGAGAATATTGGGATTTGGTCTAGGATGGAAATGACAAGGTCTAGGGAAAGATTTGGGATTGACAAGCCACTCTGGAAGCAATGAAGAGGGCATCTTCTTCAGTTTCCAGACCACAAAGCCATGGAAAAAGAAAACTCAAGCAAAAACCTCGGAAAAACAAAAGAAAAAGAAAGGGCCAAAAATCAGCCTGTCACAAACCTTACCCCCTTAAAGAAATCTCGTGCTCGAGATTTGGTTGCTCAGGGAACAAGTATGAATATTCTGACTTAAGGAAACCATTTCCAACTCGGCTATCCTTTTTCCTTTATTGTTGTTCCCACTAAATTTTTATCTGACTGGCCCTGGGTGGTTTGATTCACTGTATCCACATTCTGACAGATACTACCTTGCTTGCTCATGCTTATATAGGCTCCAATTTCTTTTTAGATCTGCTGATTAGCTGAGTGTGATTTGATTATCACGACTGAAATATATGTCCCTCACAAATCCAAAAGTGATTTCCACTGGGTGTGCCACCCGGCACTGACAACCTTTCACGTAATGATGATTAGATTTTTTATGATAAGGTAACCCATTAAATGTCAGGTTCAACACCTCTCAAGTTCTGATCATTGGGAAATGATCATCCAAAACCCTTGCAAAAAATCGGCAACTAAATCAGTACCCACCAGAACGGTCTTTACAACTCAGATCTGGGACATTGCTGAAATAACTCAACCACGGCTCAGGACGGCCAAAAAGCAGCTCAGAGCATGAGACCGGGTCGATAAGAAGAAGGTGGCAGCTCCCTAAAATAGACAAAAAGCAGCTATAGGGCTACTGTCACAAAAAGAAACTCAACAGCTGTACGAGACGGCCGAAAAGCAGCTCAGACTCGTGTCAGTTGTTGAGGAGAGAAACAAAAATAGGCATGCACCCCGGATAGCTAGAAACAGCTCAGATCACAGGCGTGGTGCCGTCATTGGAGAAAAAGGGGACAAGGGTTCATCAGGATCATTTTCCAGGTTCACGGGTACTTGTATTGAGCTCATTGATGTCGTCAATCCTCATAATCCTTTGTCACACTGTGGGGTATTCTGGCTTTATTCTCGTAACCACTCTCACGTGGTTGTCAGATCCTCATCTGAGTGACTTGTAAGATCTTGGTGGTATGCTCCTTGCATATATATGATGACCTGATTCCGAGACCGACGTGTATTCTGACTGATTCTTGATTCTGACCAAAATGTTGCCGATCTGATTCTTGGGATTCTCTTCCATATGCTGTCAATTTACAACGTACTACCTTGTACCAATGTCTTACTGAGGAATATTTGCTGGCTTGTGCTCGAACTTTCATCGGACAGCTTGCTGAAGAAGACTGAATATCATGCTTTAGAAGCTTACCCCCTTAAAGACTTTGCTGGGGAAAGACTCGGTACCTTATGCCGGAAGCTTTTGCGGTTGCTTACTGAAGAAGACAGGGTACCTTGCATGGGAAATCATCCACGTATCGTACTGAGGAAGATAGATGAATCTTGCCTTGGAAACTTCTCTGGTATCTTGTGAGGGAAAAGTGGATTGCTTACACCAGAAACTTCTTATTGTGATATGCGGACTGATTCCTACATGTATAACCATCTGAATATTTTTGCTATTGATTTCTTGCATGAAACGGGGTTTTGCAGGACTATTCTCCTTTCCGAGTATATGCCATATTTTTGCTTGCTTCCAGGTACATCGAGTTCCAAAATCATCGTCAATGAAAAATTAAACTTGTATCGGAGCCATACCTTTGATAATATTCTGTCAACCTTGCACACAATTTATCTTCTTGGTGATTTAATCATTTTGTTGTGAGGAGTGCACGCTAATTCAAACTTGATACTGACGGTCCATCCAGGATTTCTTTTGCATGCAGACAAGATATTCCCAATTTCACTGCAGTCAGCTGATAATTCCATTCTGTTTAGCTGAGTTTCCAAATATATGCATTTCTTGCTGACTCTTCGGGTCCGGTGTCAGCTGACGAGCAACTTTAATTGGGGAAAACTTTGTAACACCGAAGGCCCAAAGAAAGGAACAACAAAAACGACTAAAACAAAAGCACACAAGCATTCTACGAATATAATTAATCAAGCAATCATCACATATTACTGCTACTCACACAATAATATGCATGCCTACTTAAGCACACAAATCTCAAGGGATCTCCGGTATTGCGGTCTAATATGCTGTGACGATGTGCACGAGGACGAATAAATGTGTGGAAGAGTTGGGGTAAACAGTGCTACACCAAGTGCTAGCTTAGCCAGATAGCAACTTGGACTAGCTTGGAGACAAGGACGTAGTCAGTAATCATGTAGTGGGACATGAAGGTCGCAACCACATCATTATCAAGCGGACGGAAAACAATTCCGTACTCGTCCAAGAAATAGGATAGCGGGGAAAAACTAAGGCTGCTGACATTGCTCTTTCTTGATAACTAAGATCATTAAGGGTTGCCAACACGACAAAATAAAAGAACGATCCAGTATAGAAGCATGCCTATCACCGAAACGATAGACGGGACTGAAGGAAAGACATCGGTGCGATACCTGAGCACCATTTTTGCAAACAGTGTCGGGATCACTTGGCATCACTCAGCTGGGACAGAAATGACACCAAACACCAAAAGAAAAAAGGAACTGGAGAAATGCAAGGTTTGAGCTATAGTGGATCCGAATCGATGCCAGCTACACTCACCAGATAAACTGTTAGCGACTAAATAATAATCTATATGCATGCTATGCGACAAACAAATGCAGCAATCAAGTGCAACAAACCAACTGGGGTCTATACTACCGCTTTCTAACGTTCGCGCGGTCTAGGGCGTCCTACAGCCAGACCTGCTCTGATACCAAGCCCGTGGCACGCCGGCTCAGAGGAAACCGGAACGCCCCGTATTCCAGCCTAGATATCAAGGAGAAGTCTTCTGGAATATGGCGCTGCTTAGCATAGAACAAACCAGCTTTCTATTATTACACGAATATGAATACAAGGTCTCCGATATTACAATGAATAACATCGGCACGACGACACTACGCCATCCTCAGTTGCTCTATGCAAGCAGTAGAACAACTCGAAGCAGCGGAATAACTCTAGCAGCGGAACATCGACGACGGTGGTGAACTCCACTCCGTAGGGACTCTGGCTGGAACGCTTATCCTAGATCGCACGAACGGAAACCACGATAAGCAAGCAATCAAATCTGGCATGACCTGCAAACTGGAATGACACGCCAGGTCAGTACATTGAATGTACTTGCAAGCTCACAATAACCAGAAGCATTCAAGACAGACAATAGCATGGCAATTACAGGTTAAACAGGAATTATCATGATATCATCAGAACAATATAACATGGCATGACCAACATAAACACGATACAGCTATCACAACATGAACATAATAATCTGACAATACTTGCGTGCAACTTAATGACACTATATGCACCGCTTATTCTGCTCGGCTACCTCGTAACCAACACATGCATCACTTACCAACCTTGGAGATCACACGATCATCTCAGGATCAAATCAAGCTTGGTATAAAACCGTAGCGATCAGTAAAGGACCACAAGGAGCTTGACCTTTACCCATGATTCTCGCACAACATCACAAATATACAACAACTCGGTATCCTCGATACCACCGTGATCCTTACGGCGATCCCAACTCGACCAACACTTGGCCCGTGACCCTTACGACGATCACAACCCGACCACTAAATGGCCCGTGATCCTTACGGAGAACACCACCAACTTATCTCATTGTTATTAAGCACATTATTCTTATTACTGTTGACTCATGGTGTGACCTACTTTCGACCTGGGCCCTTATCCGCGGGCGCGGCTATCGATAGATTAATATACACTCTGCAGAGGTTAGTACACTTTAACCACACTACGAAACCCATGGCCTCACACTCCCATTCGGGTAGACCAACGACGTTCCGACAAAACCGATCTACTGCCATGATACTCTCCCGGCCACTTCGACTCAGTCCCCATCGGGCTAGTCCTGGGTGGCCCCATATCTACCTCCAGACACCTCGACCACCGTCGTGGCCCAAAACATAAACGATCCCACGCGGGGATCCGCCGGCTATAACAACTACGGGCACACAAGGTTATGCTCCGCCTACCTGATCAGGGTAGCGCGCGCCCATAACCTTCCCTCGTTGGAGGCACCGGCGAGAGGCACAACAATAGACCCAGTTAGGACCGTCCCATACCGGTAAGCGTGGTTGCACTGGTCAGCATCGATTCAGCGGCACCATGACTCAAACAACAATTGTTCAAGTTCAATTTAATCCGGTTAAACTTGAATGCAAATATGCTGAGCCATGATAAAATAACATGATGCCAACTATAATACATGAACATGATATGAACATCACCATGAAGGTATCACATAACCATCCATCATATCAACAATAACTCATATGCACTGAACATGGCATACTGACTAGCACAACCATCACCAACATCAACATGTACCACTAGCAATCATAATCATATGAAAGGAGATACTAGTAGGTATAACATGATAATAGAGTACAAGACAACATAGCATAACAGTGAACATGCAACTCTAAACATCACCAGAACAACGATAACCATCTTTTCAACAAGCAAACTTTTAATAAAGATTTAAGTTGAAAACCATGGATACTGCATGACTATCATGTAAGTGGGTATTGTGGCTTGCCTGGGGATGAAGAAGGCACCGGGAACAAGTGTCAGAAACTCGCGGAATGAATCGCCAGAAAACGTTCTCTCTCGGAGGGGAGTGATTAAGGGTAGGGGCAAAATGGTCATTTTCAGTATGCCAAAACATAATGAAAGTGACACCAACATAAAGGGCTCGACGAAACGAAGAAGTGAGCGTTGTTTCACCTGATTTGGAGCTACGGATAAAAAGTTGTGAAGACTTGAAGTTCAGGGACTTTTCTGCAAAAATTATATTCACAGTATAGTCCCTAAGTGGATAAGGCAGAAGCGCAAAGTTAGAAATACGCTTTCGATTAGCGAAAACGTAAAAGGGAAAGACGCCTTCACTTATCTGACGTGGCGTGGACCGGGCAGCGCTGTCGTGCGGGTCCCACGCGGGTGGGGCCCGCCACTGATCCACTTGGCAGGGGTAGGGCCGAGGCTTGGGTCACTGACGCCTGGGGCTTGCGGGGTCCATGCAGATGGTCAATGCCCACTTGGATTCTGTCTTCTTCCTCCTCTCCCTGCCCCCGAGAGGAACAGAGGAGGCACCGGAGAGGCGCGCTGCCGGCGATGGGGCGGGCTGCTCCAGCCGTCTCCTGCCCGGCTGAGGGCACCGGCGGGATGGCAGAGACGAGCCGCACCCGTTCCCGGTGAAAGACGGCGCTGGGGAAGTCTAGGGTGGCCATGGCGGGGGGGGGTACCCGAGAGGAGCGACCGGCGGCGGTTAGGCTTGGGGCGAGGGGATCTGGTCCTCCGGCAACAAGGCGAGAGGGTGGGGAGGAGCGTTGGGTCTCGGGGTGTTCTCTGGTGGTGGTAGAAGGAGGAGAGGGAGCTCGACTTGGTCAAATTTGAGAGGATGGTCGTGGAAGGGGCTCGGGAGGAACAGAGGGGCGAGGCAAGGCTCGAGGTGAGCTCGGAGGACTCGGGGAAGGGCTATTTATAGCCGGGCCAGAGGGAGCCGTGCTGGCGTCGCCATGGACACGTGGTCGGCGCGACGGACGCGTGCCCGCGCGAATGGACTCGGAGGGAAACGACGGGGAGGGCACAGGGGAGGACTCTCACGGGGCAGAGGAGGCCAAGGGGGCGCAGGGAGGATGCGGCCGAGGAGGAAGACGACGGCCGGAGCACTGTGCTCTCATGGGCGCTCGTCGGCGAGCGTCGGTGAGCAAGCGGACGGAGGGGAGAGGGGTCCAGGGGAACGGAGACGACGCAGGGATCACGCTGGGCATGATCACGAGGTCTAAGACAATGAGAGGAGGAGGGGGTCCAGCACAAACAGTGCTCTAGACGCGGCCACTACACACAGAGCGCGCCAACAGGCATGCAAGCTGCATGGTCACCACGTGAACATGGGCATTCAATGCTCTACAGCACCCAAAATGTTGTCTAGTGGTAAGTTCCTCCAAGGTAGGTTTGATCTGTGGTGGTAACTAGGTTAAACAGGCTACGGTTAAATAGTTAGTGAGCTTTGAAGTTTACTGCAGTAAACTTTACCAGCTCAATGTGATCAATAGTGAATTGCTTGAAGCCAAAGAAGTTGTCTGGGATGTTTATGCTAGGAAGGACTACAGTCTTGGGGAGTTTGAGGGTAAAAGGATCAAGATTTACTGCAGTTGCTTCACAACTGCATACTTGGTCCAGAAATGAAGATCATGAAGATACACTCACAAGGTTGATTGGATTGAGATGAGTTTGAGCAAGGCTGGGTTATTTGATCATATGAAGATGATGCAAAAGGTTTCATACCATTTGGATAAACCAAAATGGAACTTCCTTCACAAGCATCTCCTTTGGACAGAAACTTGGAATAATTATGGTGATCAAATGGCTCATTGAAATGATTCCAAAATGGGCATAGAGATGTTTTATGGGCATAAGAATGATCTGGAAATTTATCAGGATTTTTGAAGCAATATAAAATATACTTGCTTCACAACCTGAAAATATTGCCAGAATCAAAGATTGGCTCCTGTGCTCACCCAGATGATTGGATGGGGCTGCAAATGGGTGTAAGGGGTTAATATGAGCACATTAAGGAGTGTGCAAAAGTAAAACTCATTTGGATATCCCTAGCTAGTACTTCCTTCACAATGGCCTCTGTTTGACAGAAACCTTGAAAAATTGTTGTGCAAGATTGGCTAGGCAAATAAAGTTAAACTTGTGCATGAGGCAATTATTTGGACATATAAACATGCCCAAAAAGGTTGGGGGCAATCAAGAAAAGATAGGTGGTACTTCCTTCACAGAAAACCACACTGGACAGAAATGAAGAATAATTATTGGGGAATTATTTTTTAACATGGCAATGAAAAGTTTTGCCATATTTCATCAATATATGACCCAAACAATTTATGGGAATTATTTTGGAATTTTTGGAGTGAGGGAAATATAGGTTGCTTCACAACCTAGGGCAATTTGAGTTACTCCTTTAATAGAAAAGGAATATTCCCAATAAAGAGAATATTGGGATTTGGGCTAGGATGGAAATGACAGGGTCTAGGGAAAGATTTGGGATTTACAAGCCACTCTGGAAGCAAAGAAGAGGGCATCTTCTTCAGTTTCCAGACCACAAAGCCACGGAAAAAGAAAACTCAAGCAAAAACCGCGGAAAAAGAAAAGAAAAAGAAAGGGCCAAAAATCAGACTGTCACATGTTTGCCTCTGCCTCAGGCACTTCTCATTTCTGGAAGGACCTTGTCAAGCTCGGGCCAGTGTTCCAAGGCTTAGTCAAGTTTGTGGTGCATAATGGTAGATCTACTAGGTTTTGGCTCGATTTGTGGTGTGGTACTACTACTCTTGTTGTTTCTTTCCCAATGCTTTTTTCTTACTGCCCTAATCCTGAGATCTCGATCTCGGAGCTCTCTGACAATAATTGGGACCTCCAGTTGCGGCATTCTTTGTCTCCCGAAGAGTTGGTCGATTGGTAGTGTCTTGTTGCCTACTTCCCTGTGCTCTCGGAGGAGGAGGACTCGGTGGCCTGGCCCCACTCTTCGCCTGGGCGGTTCTCTGTGAAATCCTTATATGGCAAACTGATCTCTTGCTCGATCACTTCCAAGTTTAAGTAGATCTAGAGGGCCCACGTCCCTTTGAAGATTAAGATTTTCTTATGGCAGGCCTCACGTGGGCGCCTGTCGGCTGCTGACCAGATTCGCAAGCACAATGGTCCAGGTTCTGATCGCTATGCCCTGTGTGGCCAACATGAGGACACGGCCCATATCTTCTTCAATCGTGTCTTGGATAAACTCTTTTGGTGTTGTATCAGATCGTGGCTTCATGTCTCTTGGAGGCCGGATTCCTTCTTAGACCTTCGTCTCTTGGCCTCTAACTTGGTTGGGGCTCAGAGAAGAATGTTTTGGGTGGGATTTTCTGCGATGTGCTCGTCCCTCTGGATGACCAGGAACAAGTTTACCATCGAACATATTTTTCCTGCTAAACCTGCTGATTGCTTATTTAAAACTTGCATATTCCTGCAGCAGTGGAGATTATTGACTAAGGAGGAGGATCGGGATGCTTTTGATGATATGGCCTCCAATATTCGGGCTATAGCTACCTCCCTCTTTCGAGCTCAGGCCGACAGTTAGGAGTTGTTGGCCATGCTATCGTTGTTCTTGAGTCTCCGGCCTGCGTGCTGTGTACTGGTGTGGGAGCCATGTACATTAAACTTTGTTTGGTTCGTAGTGGCGCTGATACTCTGTGGATGATTCGGTGATTGTCTGTGTATCTTGTTATGACTCTGCCTGGTGGCATTATCTATAAAGCCGGGCTCTGGCCTTTTCTCAAGAAAATAACCCTGTATTCTTCGGCAGGAGTATATACTCCCTCCGTTCGGAATTACTTGTCTCAAAAATGGATGTATCTAGAACTAAAATAAGTCTAGATACATCCATTTTTGCGACAAGTAATTCCGAACGGAGGAAGTGCATGGTAAGTTCGTACTCTTTCTCTCAGCACGGCGTAGGCTGACAAGTGCAGTAACAAGTAGCAAGTGACATCAAGTGGCAGTCGTTCATTTATACTTTCAGTTATACTCCCGAGGCCTGGAGCTCGGAAGCGCAGCAGCTTCGAGGCCATCTCCACCGCGTGACCCCAAACGGACGTCTATTTTACCCGGATTCTGTCCATTTGGGTAGGGCAATGGGGTCGTGTGCGGGCAGTTTCCGTTATGCGGTGGCCGTGCGCCCAGCGTGTGGACGCATCTCGGCCGCATCATGTCCGCGTGCATTTTTCTTTGCAAGTCCTTAACTTTTTTTCATCATTTATTTTTGGTACATGATAATACATCATCACATTTTGACTAGTAAAGCAAGGCCAAAAAAACAAAAACCACAAGAATACATTTAAGAAGATACCCAACTTCCATAACTGCTCCCTTGAGTTGGGTTAGGGCCTTCTCGATACATTCATTATTGATCTGTGGAGGAGGCTTGATGTTGCACCCTTCTTTCTTCTTCAAGCCAGAAGTCGATGTTGCTTCCTCACACCTAGTCTCGTGTCTAGCTTCTAATCTAGCAACAAGTGCACTTGTCTCATCTACAGCCTCTATGCTAGCTAAAAGTGCACGAACATGTACTAAATTTTGCTCTATCAATATATTGATGTACTCTTCTTCCCAATACCAAAACTTGCATCCATTCTACACAATAAAAATTTGAAGTTAGCACAACTAGTCTAATCCGAGAGCACAAACCGAAGCTACTGTTGACACCAGATTTTGGCACGGTCAATAACTTATTTAAGATGGCCTCAAATGGATAAGTGATCTTCATGAAAGAGTTCCGTATTGTCGATGTGAACATCTTTGAAGTTTGGGTCATCGCAGTCCGATTTCATCTCGAAGGCCGAAACTATGCTCAAAGTACTAAGATCTTATATTCAGAGTACAGTTTTCCTGATTAAGCCCCCAAGACGACCTCAAATGGAAAATTTATCTAGACAGGTTGTCTTCGTCTCGTCGAAATGATCAATTTTGATATAAAAATCATTCCAATCCGAGTTCGTATGCAAAAATTAGAGCCATCGAAATACAGCCCTGTCAGGAGGCAAAAACTGGCGCGCCCCACCAGACACCCTGTGTGATGGGTAGCGCGAGGGATAGCCTGTTTTGGGCAACCGATTTGACCCTCAAGATGACCTCTGATCAAAAAACGTTCAACATAAAAGTTGTTCGTCTCGTCGAAACGGTGAAGATTTCTTTTGGGCTCGTTTCCATCCGAGATTGGTTACCACCACAAAAAAGACCCACAAGGTGCAGCCAGTTTAAACCGAACAGTTTTGGAAAGTTCAGACAAAACCAGTCCGAATTTGACTAGGGTTTTGGACGTGAGTCCAAGCCTTTTCCTTGCACGGGAAGTCCAGCCGCCTCTTATATACCTAAGGGGTGACGGCTGATTGAACAACACACAATCGAACAAATACATCTACTAGTTTTTCTTGTCCATCTACTTTTATCTCTCCCCTTGTATCTTTCTTCTTGTTCTTCGTCGTTCTTCAAGATTGGAGGCTGCGAATCCACGAGGCTCTAGGGGCGGTAAGGCCGACCTCGAGCATCCAATCGTCGCCGCAAGCCCTGACGGGGTCCCTCCCGGGCGAGCGGGGCGTTTGGTCCCAAAAGTGTCGGCTTGCTGTCTTGCGTATCGCGCTGGAAGTCGGCCTCCCGCGGTGTGAGTTGTGGAGCATCTCCCTCAGTGCCGCGGGTACACATCGACGTGTCCGTGTGACGCGTTCCAGCGTCAACACACTTTTTGGCGACTCCGCTGGGGACGAAGCTTCGAACGGTCTCCGGCCCGTTCTTGCTACGAAGAGATTGTCATCTAGGGTTAGCAGTCTACGAAGGTAATATGAATACCCAATCCTTTTATGTAGATGCAAATAATTCATATGGTGTTACTAGACCATTTAATGAGTATACTCTATCGGCCAACCCCAGTTTTTTCAATCATGCAACTAACTATGTGCAAGGGCCGATTCAAAGTAATTTATATACTTCAACTTCTGATGATATTAGTAACATGCATCATATGTATCCCAACTCACATGCATCGGCAACCCAGCAAAGTCATATGCCGATGAGCAACATGATGAGTTCGATTAATCAATTTGAAACACCCCAAGTTAGAATTTCCAATGCCATACAAGAAAGTGTTTCACCCTTTTATTCATCGGCAGCTAATGTGCAATATAGTAATACAACCATGCCGATGAATGAGAGAATTGGCCATGCTACTAGTGGCTATTTGGCCAGTTACTCTCAACCGTCATATGCTACACCTCATGTTAGTAATTCTTCGGCACCATACACAACTGTAGATGCTCATAATTCGGCTTCACACCTTCCTGGTTATAGCCGAATGAATGTAAATTTTACAGGAGCGGTTGTGCCCAATATTGTAGAAGATGAGGTAGTGGTGGCTGCATTGAAGAGTTTAGCCCAAAATAAGAGAACTAGTGCTCTTTGCCTTGAACAACATGAAAAGGGGCTATTTCCTGATTATGCCACAATAAAAGCTAGAGTTGTGCAAGAAGATGAATCTTTGCCAATTGATAAAATTGGCGAGCAAAAGTATGGTTTTACAACAACGCATATGCCTTCATCTAGTACTACATCATATTATACACCCCCTACACAATTGCAAAATTTCAGCAACACGCGTGTATCATTGCCGAAAGAATCTAAAAGCATTGGGGGGCAATCATATCCGGAGTGGGGTGAAATTGAGAAAAAGCTTAAAGCTAATTTTGCCGCTCGCCGTCAGAAACAAATAGAAAAAGAATTGGCTCAGTTAAAAGAAGCATCGCCAATTGGTAGTATCAATGAAAAGGAGGATGATTCGGAACATGAAAGTGCTTCGGTTGAATAAGCCGAATCAAGTAGTATATATTCTGAATCCATCAAATCCAATGAGGCAAGCATTATTGAGAAAGGGCATGGCAAGCATAGGAAAACAACGGTGCTTGATTTTTCTGAAGTTAATGGAACCTACTTCCTGCCCTATGAATTCTATGCCGTAGAAATTAACAAGCTTCAAGGACAAGAGCAAGTAGCCGAACAAAGTTCGGCCGACAAAAATCTTCAGTGTAATGATGCACGAAATAAAGAAAAAGATGATGAAAAGGCGTTGGAGAGTCATCCAAAGATGAAGCTAGATATTGTTTAAGTCACACCACCATCATGCTCTCCCAACGTATTTGAAGAGGTATGCATAGCGAGTAATTTACCTATTTTCAAATTTGGTCACAACTTTATTGTTGATGCATCTATTAGAAAAATCCTCATAGGTAATTTTGAAAGACCAATGAAGAAGAGTAATTTACTTGTTAGCAATAAAATTGTTTTAGAACATATCGGTGAACCAATTTGTCATTTATAAAGACCGATAATGACCTATTATTGCAGCCAAAGCTTTCCCCGTTGCTTTATCTAAAGTTCATATCTAATTGGGTAGCTTTGCTTGTTTCGTACTTGGCTTGCACTTGGTCTCAATTGAGACATGTATGTTCTAACTATTTTTATTTTAGAAATTTAAAGTCAAGGTTAAATTCTGTTGAGAAAACTGATGCTATTATAATATCTTACCCAAAGACATCGGAGATAGAGTGCAAAACACAATGCATAGCCGAATGGTGTGATGCAAAATCTGAACCATTCGCTTGCTTAACTCCAAAGCCGTTCTCACTACAAGATCGGCTAGAGAATGAAAAGTTTACCTTCAATTCAAGCATGTGTGATCAAATATTTGATTTGTTATTGCAAAATAATTATATTAGAATTCTTGATCACCATGTTGAACCATCTGTCCAGGGACGAATGTATTGTAAGTTGCATGATTCGTCCAAGCATAATTTTGAGGATTGCAACATGTTTCGTCAAATAGTTAAATCGGTCATTGATAAAGGACGATTGAAATTTGTTGAGACACCAAGAGATGACCAGTATATTACGATTAGTCCCGATGGCAGAAAGTTTTTGCATCAGCTGCTTCAAGCCGATCCATTTGAAGAGAAGGTAAAAACTACAGGTTATGGGATCAAGCTTTCAAGTAAAGAAGTTGTTGAAGAGCATAATGAACATAATCTTGAGGGCAAGAATTCCATCGAAGCTACAATGGAGAAGTCAAGGACTGAGGGGCAGCAAGCAAATCCAATGATCGATGATAGCAAACCAAAAGAAAACAAAGGCCGAAATAAGCGCAAGTATAAGAGATCAAAAATCACCTTTGCTGAACTATTGGATAAATATCAAAAGATTAGTGAAGAGAAGAATGCTTATCGGCCAAATCATGCAAAGAAACCAAGATCACCCCCAAGGCGCAAATATGAGGATTGGTATTGGCAAAGTGATAATTTTAATGCAACATATTCATATCCTTATTTTGGGCCGCCAATGCCAATGCCGTGGATGCCTCCCTATGCTCATATAGATACATATTCATCATGGGACAGGTATGGTACAAGGGCACATTCTCAATCTTATTCTAGACCATCTCACCAATACTATGCAGCTCCAAGAAGATCAACATTTGAACAATCACGCATCAAAGACCGTTTCAATCATAAGGAATCAGTCCAGAGCTCAAGGAAGAAAAAAGAGGTGGTAAAGCAAGTTTACCGCGTGAAAAGAGATGGTCGTAAGTGTCCTACTTCAGACTTGATCTCAAATAACAAAGAGCCAATTAAAGTGTTGACATTGACTACAAAAGGCAAAGAAGTGAAACAATCAATTGATAAAAATCAGAGTGCCAAATCAGAGGAAAAGAAGTTGAGGGTGCACAAGGCCCAAAAAGAGTTGCCATTGCTTCAAACAAAATCACAGCCGGGTGCCCACTCGGCTTATCGTATTGGCGAAAGAAGGAATTACAAAAACTTAGTGCACAAGAGCTGAAAAAGAAGAATATGGCATGGGTTCCGAAGAGGAGCAGTCAAAATGAAAGTGATGTGCAACCTTCTATTGCAACAAGTGTAACAAAAGTGAAGAAAGAGAAGGATGGAAGCCAAAAACAGTTAAGCCGAAGGTTTGCATCACCCCATCAAAATCTTCGGTTAGCACATCATCCATATTCTTCAACCATACCATTGATGCCTTTGCCATGGAATTCATCATCAGGTATGATAAATTACCCTCCCTGGATTTATTTTAATCCATGGAAGCGGCATAATTTTCTGCATCATGAGAGGGTATTACCAAATCTCTATACATTTTATTAGCTACATTTTTTCTTGCTAATCCAAAGGGCCGAAATATTTGATTGCTATTTCATTTGTTTATTTCGGCTATACATGATTTGGTCAATGAATTCTACATGGGCATTATGTTGATGGCCGGTATTTATCTATCGCCCTAAGAATATGTCAAAGCATGGCTGATGTAGTATCCTAACATCGTCCTTAGTTCAATTAGAGGCCAAAACGAGGTAAATGTTCATTGATATTTCCCTTGTCTTTCTAGTACTATGGAGATTATTTTCGACGGTAAATTTGTGGAAATGGCCAAGGTGTTGGTGTTGCTTATTTATCTCCATATGGAGCTATTTTGTGAAGCCTCAGGCCGCTTATAATATTTTTGCACAATCATCAAAGACGAATGTGCAGTGTCATTCGGATTGGAGCTTTGCCTTGATATAGGTGCTATACATATTGAGGCTTCCGGTGATTCGTTATTAGTAGTGCAACAAATATCCAAGGGTTATCAATGTTTTGACGGATCACTTATAGTTTATCTTTTGGTATGTCTAGATGCAAGATTTACCTTGGGTTGCTTTGAAATTGTTCATATATCTAGACATGACAATTCAAAAGAGTTGGCACAGCAAGCGTCCGGCTACTATGTTAACCATGGTGTATTGCATTTCTATCAATAGCCGATGCTAGGTCTTGTCAACATAGGTAAGGCTGAATCGAAGCCCACCGCTTCGGCCACTAATGAAACTTTTATGCAGGCGAAGTAAGGATTGGAGGAAGTTCATTCTTGATTATCTGCAAAATCCTAGCAAAATGGTGAACAATATGGTTCGGAGGATGGTTTTGATCTATGGAACCTTTTCACCGGATTGTTATAGAAGCTGGGAAGTTTTCACCCAAGTTTGCATCAAGAGGTTCAAACAAGCAATGGACGATATATACTTGTCGTCCTAAGAACATGCAAAATGGCCGATGGAGTGTTGACATCATCCTTAGAACAAGCTATGCAGAAGTTATTTTTCGGCACACAAACTTTGCCGAAAAACAGGGGGGCATGTATTGACACCAGATTTTGGCACGGTCAATAACTTATTTAAGATGACCTTAAATGGAGAAGTGATTTTCATGAAAGAGTTCTGTATTGTCGATATGGACATCTTTGAAGTTTGGGTCATTGCAGTCCGATTTCATCCCGAAGGCCGAAACTATGCTCAAAGTACTAAGATCTTATATTCAGAGTACAGTTTGGATGATTAAGCCCCCAATACTACCTCAAATGGAAAACTTATCTACACGGATTGTCTTCGTCTCGTCGAATCGATCGATTTTGATATAAAAATCGTTCCAATCCGAATTCGTATGCAAAAGTTAGAGCCATCAGAATACAGCCCTGTCAGGAGACAAAAACTGGCGCGCCCCACCAGACACCCTGTCTGATGGGTAGCGCGAGGGATAGCCTGTTTTGCACGACCAATTTGACCCTCAAGATGACCTCTGATCAAAAAACGTTCAACATAAAAGTTTTCGTCTCGTCAAAACGGTCAAAGATTGCTTTTGGGCTCGTTTCCATCCGAGATCGTTTACCACCACAAAAAAAGACCCGCAAGGTGCAGCCAGTTTAAACCGAACAGTTTTGGAAAGTTCGGACAAAACCAATCCAAATTTGACTAGGGTTTTGGACGTGAATCCAAGCCTTTTCTTGCACGGGAAGTCCAGCCGCCTCTTATATACCTAAGGGGTGACGGCTGATTGAACAACACACAATCGAACAAATACATCTACTACTTTTTCGTGTCCATCTACTTTTATCTCTCCCCTTGTATCTTTCTTCTCGTTCTTTGCCGTTCTTCAAGATTGGAGGCTGCGAATCCACGAGGCTCTAGGGGTGGTAAGGCCGACCTCGAGCAGCCAATCGTCGCCGCAAGCCCTGACGGGGTCTCTCCAGGGCGAGCGGGGCGTCTGGTCCCAAAAGCGTCGGCTTGCTGTCTTGCGTATCGCGCTGGAAGTTGGCCTCCCGCGGTGTGAGTTGCGGAGCATCTCCCTCGGTGCCGCGGGTACCCATCGACGTGTTCGTATGACGCGTTCCAGCGTTAACAGCTACAAAGAGCACATACCCCATCGTTTAAGCACTTGATGAACACCCATCCGGGATGTTCCGGCGTTGTAGACACGCGACGCACGACCATCCCGGGGCAGTGGTCGCACTTAATGAGTGGCAATGGTGCGCCGACGAGCTTTTGCGCAAGCACCGAGCCCGGCCGGCCGTCATTCGTGTATCTGCCGGCGGACCACCGACGGTGTAGATCCGAGCGGCTAGAGGAGGAACCACTGCCTGCATGTGGCCTTGCGGCCCTGCCAGGGCCTTCCGGCGAGGTGCCCGGCCAGTCCATGGCACGGCCCAGCCTCCCACAGCCGGGCGAGCTCAAGACCGATCGGATCCGCCCCAAATCCGGCCGGCGGGGTGCGCAAACCAGTTGGCCGTGGTTGGGTAGCTCGGCTGCGCCGAGGGGAAGGGGTTGGGCGAGCGCGTGTCCGAGCTGCACGGCTGCAATGGCAGCGGCGGCGGCGGCGGCGAGGGGAAGAGTGGAGAAGAGTGGAGTGGGGTGCGGCCGGAGGGAGGGAGGGGGGCCGATAGAAAAAGGCCCGTCCTGTGCCACCGACGGGCGGGCCGGGGAAGGACACGCGCAGACGACCAGCGCGTCCGCGTAGTATTCGTTTCACCCCAAAAGCGGCGCAAACTTGAACGGGGATGGGACGAAAGCGGACACAAAACAGACAAAAATTCGTTTGCTCCCGTGCGTTGGGCCGCCCGGTTTGTTCCTTCTACCCCATACGAACGGGACCGGACAGGATGAGATCGCGTGGTGGAGATGGCCTGATGAGCTTTGTAATTGACGCGTCACCATGGACATATGAATAGGCTCGCGTCGCACCGTAGCGCTCGACCGTGTCGTGTCGTGCAGCCGGCAGTTCGTGGCTCGCTTCACGCGTGCATGCATGCGTGCCTATGAAGGCTCGTTTCATGCGTGTGTTACATTTTGGACGTAGTACCTACCTACTTCCTTCGTTTTAAAATAGATAATTCAACTTTATACTAAATTTAATATAAAGTTAGTACAAAGTTGAGTCATCTATTTTGGAACAGAGGGAGTATGCATCAGGGGAGTTCTGGTATTTTAAGTATCAGGAGAGTAGAAGCCCAGCTACGTACGTGTGAAAGTTGGAGTTTATTATTCCTGCAGATACCGCATGCAACGCTTTCAGCGCATCCTAAAAAGATTCAATCGTTTCGAAATATCTCCCTGGCTCCTGCGCAGCGTTGCCATAGAGAGTGAGAAGAATTTAGTGAAGCACTTCCTAATTGAACTTTTAGCACGACGGGTGCAGGGACATGCATGTGTTCCTAGATTGTGTAATAAAAATCGGAAACGTTGGCTGGCGATCGTCAGATTTTTGACAACTCCCAGCGAACGTCCTCGTCACCATTGCACGGATCTCAGAGCAAGGTCGATGCCATGTCAGATTTAAACTTGTTCAATATACGATAAAACCAAGCCAACGATGTACCAATCGACCCAGCGCACTGCATTGCCTAGCAGCACGGTCTTGCACATGGTAGACTTGGGTTTGAATCCCATGCCCTCTCCCTTGTTTTTCTAACATGGCATTTTTCTAGGAAATTTGCCATGACAGTTTCAATAATTTTGCCAAATATGTTATGTGGCACCAGGCCTCCCATTTTTTTTTGCTACATGGCATTTTTCTCGAAAAATTTGCAAGGAAGTTTTAATAATTTTGCAAAATATGTTACATGGAAATTTAAATATATTTTTCAAAAGTCAAGTGTTTTTTGTAGTTTTATTAAGAAACAATATTCTTGTAGTATTAAGAGATGGCATTTTTATTATTAAGAGATGACATTTTATTACGAAGAGATGGATTGTTTTATTAACATATGGCATTTTTTTTGTTTACTATGAGAGATGGCATTTTTTGTTTATTAGGAGATGGCATCTTTATTCGGTTTTTGTATTTGCTCCATGGAAAAAATGTTTGTTCATATTGGCAAGGCAGTTTTATGAAGTGGCTTGATATTTATTTTTCGTATCATGGCACTCACAAATTTATGTTTTTCTCTTTTTTTAATAAGAAAATATGGTTTTATTTTCATGGCATTAGACACAGTAAGCTGTGCCTCTGGCACAATGGGGGTTCACCCCGGGTCCTCCGCCTGGCGATCTATCGGGGGTGGCTGAATTGTTCCGCGAGCGCTATGTCTTGCATTAAGCGAGATCGAAGGTTCTCTCACAGAAGGTACTTATAGTTATAGGCCAGCCCCATTTGCGTAGAGTAAATACATGCAAAAGAGGGGAGAAAAGAAAGCGCAAACGAGATTCAAATCTTGGTTCCCTGGTTGAGGTCAAGCGCGGCTAGCCACTGGGCTAGGCTCGGGTTCGTGATGGAGTGGTAGGGCGGATTTGCTTAATTGGAAGCGAGCCGTGTTTTCACTGTTTTTTCTCCATTTTCCCTGTTTTTTTTTGTTTTTTCACCCGGTTTTCTCCATTTTCATTTGGTTTTTCATTTTCTTTCCTTTTTCATTGATTTTTCTTTGGCTTTCTTTCTTTATATTTTTATATTATTTTGTTTCTTTTCTTTTTTCTTCTCTGATTTTTTCGTTCTTTTTGCATTTGTTTGTTCGGTTTTTTCCTTTTTTTTCTCTGTTTCTTTTGCTTTTCATTCAACATTTTTTGTATACGTCACCAACATTTTTCTAACACGTGTTTAACATTTTCAATAGAAATTTAACATTTATAGTACATGGTCGACATTTTTTATATACACATTTTTAGCATTTTTCAAAACTTTTATTAACAATTTTCAAATAAAAGATTAACATTTTTTGAATACTTGGTCACCATTTTACTATACGTACCTTTAGAATTTTTCAAAAGCTTGACAACATTTTCTAATACGCGGTCAACATTTTTTTTATGCACATTTACCATTTTTCAAATTCTTGATTAACATTTTCTAAATGCTATATTAACTTTTTTAACACATGGTCAACATTTTTTCTAAACACATTTACATGGTTGATTAATATTTTTAAAATACTTATTCAACATTTTCTCTTATGCTTTATTAACATTTTTATATACATGATCAGGTTTTTTTTTCATCATTTTCTTAACATATAGGTAATATTTTTTCTGTACACATTTAACATTTTTCAAATATTCGTTCTACATTTTTTTAAATGCATGATTAATATTTAACATTTTTCAAACATTTGATCAAATTACACAGTCATCATTTTTCTTTCTATACACATTTAACATTTTTCAAATACTTGTTCAACATTTTTCCAAATTCTTGAGTAACATTTATATATACAAGATAAAAAATCATCATTTTTTTAAGTACAAAGTTAATATTTGTTCTATACACATTTAACATTTTCCAAATGCTTCCTTAACCTTTTTCAAACAGTTGTTCAACATTTTTTCAAATGCTTAATTAACTTTTTTAAACACATTAGCAAATTGTTTCATACAGATTTTTTTATTCATTTCCGTATACGTGATAAATTTATCTATAAACGTTCAACATTTTGCAAATGCTTGGTCAGCATTTTTCAAATGTTCGATGTAGAGTGGTTTTTGTAATATATGTTTAGAATATTTGAAAGTGTAAACAAAAGTAAAAAAGAAAAAAACATGAAAAGAAATAGAAAACTAGCTTATTTTTTATCGCACGCCTGGTCCAACCCATCTCAAAGCACCCAACCTTCAGTTAGTGTTCGCTCTGTCTCGCTGAAGACGAGACATATGGGCGCTCGAATTGTTAGAGCATCTCGAGCTGTCGTGGTACTAAGTCTGACAGTAAGTATAGGGGATACGAATGAGGAGGCAAGGTCCTAGCTACGGCGAGATTGTACGTAAGTGTTTACGAGTTAAGGCCCCTCTCGGTGGAGGTAAAAGCCCTACGTCTCGGTGCCCTGAGGCGGTCGACTGAAATATGATGTGTGTGTTACAAGGGGTGCGAACCCTTGTCCCAGAGGAGGGGGGTAGCTTATATAGAGTGCGCCAGGACCCAGCCGACCTTCGTTACTAGGGTTCAATGTACATAAAGATAGGGCGTTACTGATAACGCCAGCTATAAAGTGTTATAAATGCCCTTGAAGACTGCGGAGTGAACGCCTGACCGTTGTTGTCCTGTACGGCTCCTGGTCTTCAGTAGGTCGAGTGATTTCTTGTATGGTCGAGTGATGTCAGGAGGGAGGGGTACCCGAGTGGTATGACTGGTCGAGTGGATTGCACTCGACGCCTTCTTGGTACTCCCTGTTGTCTCTTGGGTGTCTTTGCTTCTAGGGTAGTGACCTTGGGTAGAGCGTATATGTCAGGCCTATGACCCTACCCTAGGTCTATATCCTCATCATTAGCCCCCGAATGGATTGAGGTCCAAGTGAAAAGAAGGTCTAAATTGATCCTGCCTTGACTCTCGTGCTTCACAGATACTTGCGTTGGGCTGGAGGTCCATGTTAGAACTTCGGCTTCGTTTCAGTCGCCTTGATCGATTCAGAAGTTGTGGAGTGGATTCATGCCGCCACTCGTCGAGTGATAGCTTTGACGCGAAATCTTTGGTGTGATTGGTTACGGCGTATCCCAGATCTCGCGGGATTCGAAATTTTGGGGAAGCGCGCGAGGCGGAGCGCGCCGTGGTGAGCTGGATGGATAGACAGGGGCGCCTCGATCTCTGCGCTACCTTTTTCGCCACGTACCCAGTGCGCGACTGTTGCGGGATTTGATAGGATTGCTTGGGCCCACGCGTCAGCCACTCGGAAGTGGGTCTTTATAAGCCGCCGGGGCCGAGGCATCTGCACTGTGCGCATCCATCTTCTCCCTTTCTCCTCTGCTTCTCCGCTGCCCCTTTCTCCTCCGCTCTCGACGCCGTTGCGCTGCCACCATGGTGAAGGACAAGACGACAGCGCTGGAACACGCGAAGAAGGCGACGGGGGTGACGAAGGGTAAGAAAATGAATCGGGGGTCATCGTCGAGGTCCGGGCTGCCGCCGAGTTGGATCAAGGGCGATTGGATCCGATCTTCGCTCTGGCCAGAGGATTTGGAGGAGCTGGCCGACTCTGGCCTGATCATCGAGGGAGCTGCGAGGCTGCCGAAGGGGGAGACGAAGCCTCAGCTGCGGCCGGGTGAGTGCGTCTTGCTCGCCACCCACGTCGACTATGGTTTCTCCCTTCCACCGCATCCTTTTTTTGGGGTTTCTTAAACTTCTTCGGAGCTCGGCTCCATCACTTCTCCCCCAACACCATTACGTACCTCGTCGCGTTTGTGTCCATGTGTGAAAATTTCCTGGGTTGTCAACCGCACAGGGGTCTTTTCAAGCACATCTTTACAATACGTTCCCAGTCGGTGAAGAAAGCGAACTCGAGTGACAAGAGGACGCAGGTGATCCAAATGTGCGGGGGTTTGGGGATCCAGAAGAGGAAACGGAGTGCTTTCCCTTCCATGACACTTCCTGAGCTGGTCCAGGGCTGGCAGTTGACCTGGTTCTACTGCCAGGACATTGCGACTCCCAGTCAGTCGACCGGACTTCCTCCTTTCTCTTTAGATCACGCCCAGCAACCCTCTTCATTGAAAGTGACTGCTGCGGAGAAGGTGGAAACGAACATGTTGGTCGAGAGAGTGGTCCAGTTGATCAATCAAGGTGTAACCGGCATGGACTTCTTGGAGGTGTTTCTCAATCGACGCATCCAGCCGCTCCAGGCACGCAACCACTCGATGTGGATGTACTCCGGAGCCAACGACACCGCTCGGGTTCATCTAGAGGAGGTTACGACCGAGACGGTGGCCTCATGGCTGAAGGGCAATACAGGAAACAAGGATAATCCCATGGGAGCCATAAGAGTCGTCCCATTCAGCGCCAACAACCAGCCAGACAAGATCTGATCTGTCGGAGTAATGGGCCAGAGGTAGCCTCACCCGAGTCCCAGGACATGACAAAACTTTGGGCCAGCTTCGCCCCATAGTGACCCAAGCTGAAGCTCCGCCCTCTGGGGGCCGGCTAGTTCAACAGCCGGCCACCGGAGGACGGCCAACCACTAGCAGACGGCACCAAGAGCGGCTGGCTCCAGTTGGCCTGCTTCCAGAGGTGCCCTTAGAGTCTGTGCCCCCATTAAGAGGACGAGATAGAGCGTGGCTACAGTAAGGCCCCTCACCCCCGAATCTCGGGCTGGGCGTGGCCACAGTGCCCCGTACAGGCGGAGATCTCCGCACGACGTGGCACTGTTGCCACTCCCTCCTGACGTCACTCTGAACAGGCGGAGCCTTGTTCCCCACGATGACCTGTCGGTACGGCCCGCAGGCTGCGGGCCCTATCAGGCAATGACGCCACAGAAGATGGCGGATGTCGAACCAGTCGGACCTAGGGAAGGCCGGCCTCCAGCAGGCGGCCGTCCTTTCCCCCGAAGCAAGTGCACCATTAACCTGATGAGACCAGGTGTGGCCACAGCGATCTCCTGCCAGGCGGCGGGACTGTAGCCACGCTGAGCTGACCAAGCCCGCGTCATTAGCAGCACGACTACAGTGAGCAGCCACCGACCAGACCCGCCAGCGGCGGGAGCAGCCTGTCGGCTCCATACCAGACCAGCCGGAGGGGCCCACCAGGCGGCGGGCCCCAATAGTCGGCGGAGAAGCCGGAGGCCAGAGGCACTGACAGCCGGGCCCATCACCCGGTCGGATTACTATTGTACCCGTGGGGGGCAGGACTATATAAACCCCCCAGGGCACCCATGCAAAGGGTTCCCACTTCCTTAGAACTAGCCAATCCCCTAGAGCAGGAGAGAGCTAGCCTTGCCTTCTCCTACCTCTAGCATACAGCTCAAGGAGCACCTTTGTATCACTTGTGCCTTAATGATCATGCAGAGACCCCGCAGAGCAGGACTAGGGGTGTTATCTCCTAGGAGAGCCCCAAACCTGGGTAAGGTACGCCGGCGTTCGTGTCTACACCTCATCCCGCTTCCAGGCACCGGCGACGTTCTACTCGCTCCCACCATGATAAGCCATCCATTGGCATATGTCGCACCCAACCCCCAACATTAGGCGCCCACCGTGGGGCGAGGTGCACCGTCTCCCGGAGACCTGCTCTGGACGGGAACCCTGTTCCTTCCTGGCGAGCAAAGCCAACCCAGCACGCCTGACGGCGTCAGCCTCGACGCGCTGCACGACGCGGAGATTGCCTGTGGAGATCGCACGCGCTGCCTCGCCGGCCTTGTTGGCGAGATCCACCTCTCCGACGAGCCGGCCTCCGAGTGGGCACCGGCTGCCCCGAGAGCCGCCTCGTAAGCCTCCTCGACCAGCTCCACGTCACCAGCGCGCCTGCTGTGGACCTGGAGTCTATTGGCTCCACCGACCCAATGATTGTCGACTCCGACGCGGTGTCGTTCTACGCGTTCCCCACCAACGTGGTGGTCTACGACGAGTCGCCTCCTCCTGAGCACATCAGTGGGAGCACCATCACGGAGTTGCTTGTCATCAACAGCGGTGAGCACTCGGACGAACGCGCTCGAGACCCACTCGACGCGGCTCTGTAAGACCTGTCGGCGCCCATCCCAGAGGGCGCAGATGCCAAGATGCTGGAGGCATGCCGCGTCCAGCTTCTCGAGAGCGTTGGCCGACTGGCTAGCATGCGACGCCTCTCGGACACCTACAGGCACGAGATGGATTGAGCCATTGGTGGCACGCCGGCTCCTGAGGGGCCTAGCCGCATCGACGCGATCCAGCAGCGAGGCGCGACCATCGCCAGCATGTTCGGGGCAGAACGCCCTATTTACGCCACGCCTGTAGAGAACATCCGGGCCGCCCAGGCGGTCATGGATGAGCTGGACAAATACGACGGTGATGAGCACCGCCACACGACAGAGCGAGTACAGTAGCTCCTAGACGCGGCCTCCGCGCAGCACGAAGCCGGCTGCCGCGTTGAAGTGCCTGCCCAGCGGAACGACGAACCGCCCCCTCACCAGGACCATGGGGCAACTTCTCGGATGCCGACAAGTGGCGCCCGCGGAAGAAGAGGCAATGAGCCGGCTGCCAGCCGCAGCCGGACACGCCTCTCCATCGAGCGAGACGAGGACGGACGCCCTCGAGCGGTGGAACGGCGACGCGACCCGCCCCCTCCTCAGCCTTATGGAGCCAGGCACCCTACTCCGCCGCCTGTCACGCACCCGACACTCGGCGACCACCTTGGCCGCCGAGAGGGAGTCGGAGAGAACAACGCCCGCCATCAGATCGATCATCTCAACCGATCCCTGGCACTAGAAGAAGAAGATGCATTGGGCCTGCCCTGCTTTGGCCCACGAATCCGAGATGAGCCCTTTTCCAAAGGGTTCACGCTCCCGAGAGATACGCCCAAGTACACCGGCTCCGTGAAGCCGGAAGACTGGCTGGTCGAGTACTCCACGGCCATTACCATAGTGAACGGCAACAAGCGCGTTGCCGTGAAGTACGTCCCACTCATGCTTCAGGGCACGGCCCAGACGTGGCTTAACAGCCTGAAGCCCCGCAACATCAACAGCTGGGTTGATTTCACCAAAGCCTTCATCCGCAACTTCACCAGCATGTACAAGCGGCCTCCCAAGCCCCGACAGCTCTCTTTGTGCGTCCAAGGGCCCAGCGAATCGACTCGCGACTATCTCACGCGCTAGGCTGAGCTGCGCCACTCCTGCGAGGGCATGCACGAGGTGCAGGCCATCGAGTACTTCACCGCCGTGTGCCGAGAAGGCACCCTCCTCAAGCACCGACTTCTCTGCGACGAGCCTGTGACTCTTGACGAGTTGTTGATCATCACCGACAAGCACGCCAAAGCCGACTCCTCCATGAAGGCAGAAATCCTAGTTGATGCATCCGGCAAGGTAGCACCTCACGCTCCTCGCACTCCGGCTGGTGACACTAGTCGGCGGCAGCATCCAAGCGACAACAAGCGGAAGGCCACCCAGTCGGCTCCCATCAGCCAGCAGGTGGCGGCAGTCGAGGACCAACAGCCGGAAGGGCAGCCAGCGCCCAAGCGTTAGAAGGGCGGCAAGCCCAATTGGTTGCTCGCCTTCTGGTACGAGCAGACTCTTGATGCCCCCTGCAAGTTCCATAGTGGTACGAAGCCGTCCAACCACACCACTCAGAAGTGTCATTGGCTCACCAGGATCGCCAAGGGAGATGGCCTCCTGCCTCCTCCGCCTGCCGGCCCGCCGCCTCCTTCGCCCTAGCAGCCGGCGGCCCGGCCAGTCGGCGCCATACAAGACGAGAATCTTGTGGAGCACGGAGCCTATGTTGTGTTCACTAGCGTGGCCGATGACCGACGCAGTAGACGGCAGCAACAACAAGAGGTACAGGCAGTGGCCTCGAGCACTCCAGAATTCATGCACTGGTCTGAGAAGCCCATTGGTTGGTGCAGGGCCGACCACCCGAAAGTGATGCCTTCCCCCGGTTCCTATGCCCTGGTCCTGGATGCTACCTTTGCAACAGATAGGTGGGCAGCTCGCTTCTCCAGAGTCTTGATAGATGGCGGCAGCAGCATCAGTATCATGTACCGTGAAACGATGGAGAAGTTGGGAATCAAGCAGAAGCAGCTCCTCCCCAGTCGGACTGTATTCCATGGCATAGTCCCTGGCCTTTCCTACTCACCAATCAGCAAAACCCAAATTGATGTCCTCTTCAGAGACAAGAATCACTTTCGCCGTGAGCCAGTTTGGTTTGAGGTGGTGGACCTCGAGAGCCCCTACCATGCGCTGCTTGGCCGACCTGCCCTGGCCAAGTTCATGGCAGTCCCCCACTATGCTTACCTCAAGATGAAGATACCGAGTACCAAGGGGATCCTGACTCTAGTCGGAGACTACAAGAAGCCGACCGCCTGCGCCGCGGATAGCAGCCGGCTAGACGAGTCCCTCGTGGTTGCAGCTGAGAAGCGGCTCCTTGACCGGGTGGTGGCGATGGCAGGCCAGAAGCCGGAAATATCACCCATCCCCAAGGAGTCGGAGGTTGAGGGCTCGTTCAAGCCGGCAAAGGAAACAAAGAAGATACCCTTGGACCTGGAGCACCCGGAGAGGCACGCTGTCATAGGTGCAAACCTTGACAGCAAATAGGAAAGCGAGCTCATCAATTTCCTCCATGAGAATCGGGACATCTTCGCATGGTCTCCCAAAGACATGCCGGGTGTTCCAATGGATTTCGTCAAGCACAAGTTGCATGTCCGACCTGACGCCAAGCCGGTCAGGCATCCCTTGCGCCGCCTGTCGAAAGAAAAGAGAAGAGTTGTCGGAGAAGAGATAGCCTGGCTTCTTGCAACCGGATTCATCATGGAAGTGTTCTTTCCAGAATGGCTGGCCAACCCAGTCCTTGTGTTGAAGAAGAATAAGCAGTGGCGCATGTGTATTGACTATACCAGCCTCAACAAAGCCTGCCCCAAAGATCCCTTTGCCCTAGCAAGAATTGACCAAGTGATAGACTCCACAGCCGGATGTGAGCTGTTTAGTTTCTTGGATGCATACTCAGGCTACCATCAGATAAAGCTGAACCCAGCCGATAGGCTGAAGACCGCCTTTATCACACCATTTGGAGCCTTCTGCTACCTGACCATGACGTTCGTCTTGTGAAATGCCGGCGCCACGTTTCAGCGTTGCATGCAGAAGTGTCTCCTCAAGCAACTCGGCAAAAATGCACATGTCTATGTGGATGATGTGGTGGTGAATACGGAGAAGCATGGCATGCTGCTAGAATACCTCAAGAAAACCTTTGAGAACCTGTGCCGATTCCAGATCAGGCTCAACCCGGAGAAATGCGTCTTTGGAGTACCAGCCGGCCAGCTTCTTGGCTTCCTGGTCTCAGAGCGCGGCATAGAGTGCAACCCTGTGAAGATCAAGGCCATTGAGAAGACGGAGGTGCCCACCCGACTGCTGGATGTGCAGAAATTCACCACATAGCATCATCACCGACAACGGCACCAACTTCGCCAAAGGAGCCTTGGCTCGTTTCTGCGCAACACAGGGCATCCGACTGGACTTAGCGTCCGTTGCCCACCCACAGTCAAACGGCCATGTTGAGCGAGCAAACAGCCTCATTCTGTCCAGCATCAAGCCCCGACGGGTCGAGCCTCTGGAGTGTTCGGCCGGCTGCTGGCTCGATGAGCAGTCGGCCGTCCTCTGGAGCTTGCGCATGACTCCGAACAAATCAACCGGCTTCACACCATTTTTTCTCGTCTATGGTGCTGAAGCCGTCATCCCGACGGACAAAGAGTTTAACTCCCCAAGAGTCACCATGTACACCGAGGCGGATCCCAAGGAGGCACGAGAAGACGGTGTCGACTTGCTGGAGGAGGGTCGGCTGTTGGCACTCAGCCGGTCCGCCATCTACCAGCAGAGTCTGCGCCGATACTACAACCGCAAGGTGAAGCCAAGATCCTTCCAAGAGGGAGACCTTGTGCTCCGGCTGATCCAGCGAACAGCCGGCCAGCACAAGCTCTCAGCACCTTTGGAAGGCCCTTTCATCATCAGCAAGGTGCTGGGCAACGATTCCTACTATCTGATCGATGCTGAGAAGCCCAGAGCACACAAAAGAGATGATGCAGGCAAGGAGATGGAGAGGCCATGGAACGCAAACCTCCTTCGAAGGTTTTACAGTTGAGAGCAGTATGTATCATGCTACCTTTTGTATTAAGTACGAAGACTCCGGGTCCCCCGAGAAGAACTCGGGGACTACCCTCTTTCATCTATATGATAAGTGTTATGCCTATGAGTATGTATTGTTTTATTATTCCCGCCTGGCACCGGGTTTGACCAGTCGGCCCGGAGGCTCGCCGCCTTCTGCTATATGTTGCCTCCTGCAGCCGGACAAGTAGTGTGTTGGCACCAAAAACTTCCCTTGTCAGAAGCCGCAGCTCGTAGAGCGACTGCATGGCGGGCAGGGGTTGCAAAATAGTGCCCACATGAAAAACGACTGAGGAAAAAATGCATATAGTTGAGGCCGGCACCGCGCCTGTTCGGCCGGCTGCCGAGCGCCCGGTCGGCCGGCTTCTACTTCTCTTGCCAACACTCCGAATGGCTAAGTACTGGCCCTCCTGCAAAAAGCTAAGTACTCAACCCAGCCGCAGTCCACAGAGTGGCTGTTTGGCTGGCAAGAGGATAGCCAAGGGAGGGCGGCAAAGGAAAAAAGCAAGGAGTATAAAGCAATAGAAGTTAGAAGCCAGCAAAGCAAAGCGTAAATTGCAATAAATATTTACATAAGATAAAGGCCTATCGTCCAGCATTCAGCAGAGTTTGATGTACACCCCAAGGGCGGAATTGTGCAAAGCTAACCGAATTGTCCGGACTAGCAAACAGGAAAAGAAAAAATCCTAAGGGGCAGCAGAAGGCTCCGCCTGGACGGTGGGGTCAGCAGTGCCGGTTGGCACGGCAGAGGGCTCCGGCTGGACATTGGAGTCGGCGGTGCCGGTGGGTGCAGCAGAAGGCTCCGGCTAGTCGACGGAGGCGGCGGCACTAGTTGGGGTGGCGGACGGTTGGACGGCAGAGTCAGTGGCGTCCGTCGGCGAAGCGGGCGGCTCGTCGGTCTCCGCCTGGCCGCCTCCAGCAGCGGTCGGTGCCTTGGAGCGTGGATCATTGCTTGAGGCACGGTCAGGTTGAAGATGACTGTCCTCTCCAGCTTCCGGAACGTCATCTTCGTCCTCCTCCTCCTCATCCTCCTCCTCCTCCCCCCCCCCCTCGTCGCTGGAGTCGATCACTTCAGCCAAATCCTCGCTGTCCTCTGGGTTCAGCCCGAGCCACTCCAGCGGCGCTTCGGCACCTTCTTCGACCACCTCCGGGATGAACACGCTGGTGTCGGTATAGTCGGCGATTGCCGTTGCCCTGCTGATAAGCTCGGCCTCCACCGCCACCAGCTCCTCCTATGCCTCCAGCCGAAATGTGGTCAACTGGGCTAGATCTAGCACAGGGTACCACGCCTTGATGAACTCCAGGGCTCGGTGCACTCCTGCCCGGGCCGCAGAACCCTTCCAGGCCTCCAGGCAACCGGCCGCCAGCTCCAGCCAGTCGGCAGTCCGACTTGGGGTGCGCGGAGCCTGCACACCCAGCCAGAGGGCAGAGATCGCCTGGGCCCCAACGCGCTGAAGGCAGCGCAGTATCTGGTGGGCAGGCCGAAGATGGGCCTGGATGCTGAGGAGCTACTCGTTGAGGGTCCGAGGGGCATCAGCGGCAATCTACACGCCTTCCGCCCTCTGCTCTTCCCGCTGGGCCTCGATGATCTGGTTCGCAGCAACGGAATGGCCCGGGAAGAAGTCTGCTTAGACAGAAGGCAAGGAAAGCCAGGGTTAGAAACTAGCAATCGGCCTAGATAAGGGCCGGCAGCCCAAAACAAGAAACAAAGAAGATGAAGCTTACCATCGACCAAGTCCTCGATGCTGCTGAAGCAGGTCGTCATCTGCGCCTCCTTGTCAGCCCAGGAGGAGCGCTCAATCTCGAACTCGGCAAGGAGGTAGGTATCCTTCGCCTTTGCCTCCTCTGAGCCGTCTTGAGGGCCTCCGCCTGCTCCGCGAGCTGAGTGACTAGCCGGTCATGCTCCTCGGCCAGTTTGCTGCACTCCGCCTCCTTGCCGCGCAGGGCGGTATTGGCTTCGCCCAGCTGCTGCTGCAAGGCGTTGGCCTCTGTAAAAAGAAAGATGAAAGAATATCGGTCAAATGATGAAGAGGGATGCAGTTGCCAGAGAGATTCGTCCCGACTGCTCAGTAGTCGGCCTGAACCTCGGGGACTACAGCCCGCGGGTGCGCTATCGCGCCCCCGCCTACAAGAAGTTGCAAGCAAAAATATAGTCACTAGGATGATTCGGCCCGACTGCTCAGCAGTCGGCCCGAACCTTGGGGACTATAGCCCGCGGGTGCACCAGTGCGCCCCCGCGAAGAAAAGAAATCAAAGCTTACTCCGGCTCTCGGACAAGTTTGCGGTCTGTTTTTCCAGCCCCCGAACCCTGGAGTTGAAGGTGACCGCGCGAAGATTGTGGTAGTCCTGCAGAAGGGATATCAGATAAGTTAGCATTCGACGCCGACAAGTTGAAGTTCCAGACCGCCTGCTCAGCAGCCAGCCCGAAACTTGGGGACTACACCTAGTGGGTGCGCTGGCGCGCCCCCACGAAGGATGCAAGAAGATCGAAATGAAGAAAAGTAGGAGACTTACGTGGATGGCTGCCCGCGAATCCAGGAATGCCTCGTTGCAGCGCTTGAGGGCTTCGGCTTTGGCCCGGAGCTTGGCCTAGACGTCGAGGGACGCCTGGTTCAGGGCGCCCGTCCCGCCCCCGCGTATCCAGCTGGCTGGCGCGGTGCTGGTCGTCTCGTTATCGGGGACCGGCGAGCTCGCGGCACCGGCCTCCAGCGGCCACGGTGCCAAGGCCGCTTTTTCAAGACGGCGGCGTACGGGTGTGCGGACCTCATGAATCAAGACCGTCACCACCGCGTCCCCGGATGGTGGCACCAGCGGAGCAGCCGGCTGCTCGTCCTGCGGTCCGCTGGTCGGCGGTGGCGGCGGCACGTTGACGTCCGGCATGGCCACGTCGCCGTCCTCCCTCTCCATGACCGGCTGCTCGTCGCCGGCTCCTCCAGTCGTTGCCACAAACTCCGGCGGAGGTGGCGCGGAGTTCAGAGGAGTCACGAGCAGTGGCTCCTGGCGGCGCGCGGCCTCTACAAGCCGCTCCTTCTCTGCTGCATCGGCCTCTGCTTGCGCCAGCTTCCTCGCCGCAGATGCGGCGGCCTTGTCTGCCTCCGCCTTCACCAGGCGGTCGGCCTCTTCCTCACGCGCCTCCCGCGCGTTCCGCTGCTGTGCCTCCCGGAGGTCGGCGGCTGGGTCGATCCGTCGGCTGGTGGTGGAGGTTTCCACCGACCTGATGACCGAGGCGGCGGCCGACTTCTCGAGGGAGAGCGGGGCCCTGAGATAAGAAGACAAGACAAAGAGTTTTTAGACCAGATCGGCAAAGAGGTGGAAACGTAAGAAGGATACTTACGTTGACACCATGAGCGGCACCTTCGGCTGCCGCTGGAACTTGGCCACCTTGGCCTCGGCTGGTTTCCGCCTGGTCACCGCGGCCGGGTTCTTGGGCTTCTTCGGCGCGCTGCCAAATAGGGCAGCACCTTGCTTCTTCTTGCGCTTGCCGCCTCGGGCGGGCGGCCCAGTAGAGGGGCCTGCGTCGGTGTTGGCGGTGCTCCGAGGAGGGCGCGGCTCGTCTTTGTTGTCATCGTCATCAGGCCAGGTCTCCATGCCGCCGCCCTCCTCGGAGCCGCCTGCTCCGTCGCTGCCGCCTGCTGCGTCGTCCTCCAGGGCGGCTGCCCCCAAGTCAGGATCGTCCATGTCGCTCACTGCCCGGTCCGGCAGGTAGTCACCATCCGGCCCCACGATGGCGGCCCTCACCGTGGACATGTAAATCTGCACTCCAGAAAAAGAGTCGTGTCACACCTGGTGCAATACTAAAAGTTAGAACTACAAAAAGAAGTCAAGGGACTTACGGCAGGCGGCGGGTTGTTGTGAGAATACGGCCGCTTCCCGAACCGCCAGTCTCCCTCCGACACCTTGAGGTCGGAGATCTCGTTCACCATCATCGCAACCTCAGCAGTCGGCATCTCCTTCATGCACAACCTGCTTGGGTCCCAATGCCCGCTCATCCGGCAGATCAGGTGAGGGCGGCCCTGTAGCGGAAGGACCCAGCAATCGACGAAGGCGATGAGGAGGTCGGAGGCCACGAGGCCCTCCGACTCCTGGAGCACCCGGAGTCGGCCGATGACGGCTGCCGTTTCCGCCAACACCGGCTTTGGCTTGTAGCCCCAGTTGGGCCGGGGCCCAACTGGGGGGCTAGCCTCATAGGCCGGCAGGTTGATGAAGTCGACAGTTGGATCGATGTTCTCAACATAACAATAAGATTGCTGCCACAGTTTTACTGACTGTGACAGTTTGGTGACGGGGAAGGCATTCCTCTTCGCCGGCCAGCGCACGGCGACGAACCCACTGCATTCGGCCGCCGTGTCCTTGGCGGAGGTGCCGAGTTTGCCATAGAAGAATGCTCCCCACCGCTCAAGTGTGGGGAGGATGTCGATGTAGCCCTCGCACGCCGTGACGAAGGCGAAGAGCAGGGTCACGGTTTTGGGCATCAGATGATGCGGCTGGACGTGGTAGAAGTCCATGAACAAGCGGAGGAAGCCGCTTTCCGGAAGGCCAAAGCTGCGGAGGAAGTGCGAGCGGAAGACGACCCGCTTGTTTCCCCTCGGCGCCGGCGAAATCTCCTCCTCCGGTGGCACCCGCGCCTTGACGAACGCCGCGTTGGGCATCCGGTGCGTATCCCGGAGGAAGGAGATGTGGTCTTCAATCACCGTCAAACCGTCCCAGTCGCCGCCCTTCTCGCGCCCCATGACTTCAGGCGGGGCTGTGATGAGAGGAGGCGAACGGCGGTGGTGAACGGTGGTAAGCACGGAGCGGCGACAACAGCAATGGCGGAGAGAGCAAGAGGAGTAAGAGAGTGAGGGGAGGAGAGCGTGCGTGCTCCGTTGCTCCCCTTCCTCCCCATACTTATAGCCCTCGAGCTACGGAGCCGAGGGGACGGGGCGTGTGATCATGGGATTAACTGTGCCCGCGACCCATGACCCCCCGTTTACCGCGCGAACTTACTGCGCCTTGAACGCTCGTGGGAATCGCAACCGCCCACCTCGGCGCAGCGGATCCGCCCGCGTGCCGAGGCCTGGTAGTTGCAGGCCCGGCCCACTGTCACGTCCCATCAGGAGCGTGGAGTGGCAGGCTGGTTGGGCTGGTGCGTGCCGCGTGGCGTGCTTGTGGCGGGCGACGACACTGGGAAGCTTAGCAGGCACGCCACCTATTTTCCCGCCTTGGAGTTCAAAATTGGCCGATGATCCCGCCTTGTCAAAGTCAGTTCCAGCAGTCGGCGCGCCGTAAGGCGGATCGAACTTTCTCCTGGAGCTCGGTGAGGGGGGAAGCCGTTGAGACTTCGCGTCCCCTCAACCACAACGCCCCACCGGCTTCGGGGACTACTATGAGAGTAATGGGCCACGGGTAGCCTCACCCAAGTCCCTGGACATGACAAAACTTTGGGCCAGCTTCGCCCCGTAGTGACCCAAGCTGAAGCTCCGCCCTCTGGGGGCCGGCTAGCACAACGGTCGGCAACTGGAGGACTGCCAACCACCAGCAGACGACACCAAGAGCGGCCGGCTCCAGTCGACCAGCTTCCAGAGGTGCCCTGAGCACTACTAGGAAAAGGCATGCTAGTGGCGCACCGAATTTGCCTTCTAATGGCGCACTACTGGTGCGCCACTGGCATCACGCCATTAGAATTAAATTCTAATGGCGCACTACTGGTGCGCCATTAGTATATGGTGTTCTAATGGCGCACCGCGTAGTGCGCCATTAGTATAGCCTGCAGTGCGCCATTAGAATGCCTCCCAGGGGCCATATGTACAAATGTGCTTTGGCATTCTAATGGCGCACCAGCAGCTAATGCGCCATTAGTGTGATGATCACAGTGCGCCATTAGTGTCTTGTGTGGTGCGCCATTAGTATGAATATTAGGTTTTATTTTTTTTGCTTTTCTGATTTTTGCACAGGTTACAAAATATATTATTGCATAGAATATAGACAGCAGCACACAGCAACATCAGATTCATCAAATACAATAGAAGATTAGTCTCCGAATACAATTCATCATATTAGTCTCCGGATTCAAAAGACCGGACAAAGATAAAACATTACAAGTCTCAAGACCGCGAGTATCGAGTTTGCCTTCACATTACAAGTCGATATCGATCATCTAAACTACCATCACATAGAAGAGAGCTGTGGTCATCACGATGAGCATCATCGCGATCAAACTGGTCTTCATCCGGTTCCTCCAACGCTCCCTCCTCTCTCCCGCTAGATAGCGGGCGTATCTAGATTCGGCCTCCGCCCTAGTGGTGTACCCTTTGTAACTGTTACCGCTGAAACGGTGAACCTGTCTCCGACACTCCTCCCAGTCATCGTAGACTCCGGGAACCTTACCCTTGTACACGACATACGACGGCATCTCTATGCACAAGCCAAACAACAGACAATACATAAGCAATGTGTAAGTATGCAACAAAAGGATCGGAAGAGAAAAGCAAGACATTAATAGCACGATTCATGGTCCTACTAATAAATAGCATCGATTACATCTAAGTTGAACAACCGTCCAAACCAAAGAGACATCCGAATTCATTAAAGTTTAATTACAACATGAGCCAATCAATGTTTCAGAACTACACATCACTACTTTCGACTCAACTCATCGGACAGGAGCGTGGGTGAAGCCGCCGTCTGTCGTGATGGTCATGAAATCACGGTCGTTGTCACCCTGCATTTGTAGCATTTCATCTATCTCACTGTTGGACGGTTGATATCTGAGGAAGAACTGCCCCACGGTATGAATGACATCTTGATGGATGATGTCCGCAAACTCCGACTGGATGCGAAAGAATTCTTGTCTGAGGTCCGCGTCCTGGACTGCCGACAAGCTCGCGGCCCAATCTTTGAGATTATCTGGTAGCAGAAGGTGATGATGGTCCCTTACGATCTCCCGCATGTGATGGAGGGCGTAGTAGGCATCCTTCTGACCGCCAGGCGGCTGCTTGACGCAGCAGAACTTCGTATTGTGTGAGAAGATGTGCTTGCCGTACTTACGAACTGGCCTGGTGAAGGTGCCTCCAGATTGGGCGTAGCCGGGGAGAACATCATCAAGAACTTTCTTCACATTTGTGTAGTCTATCATGGAGTTACCGTTCGGGTCGAAATACGTGGCCATGGAATATTTCGGGCTTAAGAGGATGAGTGTGCAATGTGTGTCACTGCACAGAACACGGAATGTTAGAAAAAAAAGAACGATCGAAATCTAAGAAATCATATGTTACGGGGCGGTTAAGGGATGACTTACTCGGGAAAGTAAGGCACAAGGAAGTTATCCTTATCTGCGTTTGCCAGAATGACGCCTTCGAGGTGTGAACTCGCAACTTGGCGGTCCCCAGCGCTGCTCAAGTGCTTGGCACGCATGTAGAAGGGGTCGACTATCACGATGTCTGGGGTATTGTCTCTAATGATCCGCATCTGCATGCTCAGCGAACGAAGGTGTAGTGCAACGGATGAAGGTTAAACATAGCAAAGATGTCATCAAACCGCAGGACGATCATACCCCCGATGTCGCCATCCACAAAGCCCTTGCTCTCTGGCACCTTGGCCAAGAAAACCGGGTATGCCACATCCTTCTCTCTGAGACGCCGCTTCTCCAAAATCAGAACACTGTCGTGTAGACTCCGCATAGCACCGGTTGCAGCATTCAGCATATTTGGCGGTAGCATCGCCCTACCCGCCACATGCACCCTCCTCGAGATATCCTTAGGTGAAGGTGGCCCGTCCTGAGCACGGATCGAACTCGGTGCCGGCTGGCTCGCACCGGCGCCCTTGTTAGTCTTTCGTTTCCGGCCCTTCTTCTTGATCTCCTGTAATGGGACCGAGTTCTGCTCACAGACCGCCTTCTTCAGCGTGTTGGGGCTGATAATATTTCGCGCCTCAGCTATCTGAGGCTCGGTGAAGGCGGGAGCTGGAGGCATGTCCTGAGAACTGCATGCCAGACGACGCTTGTTGCAATTGGATTTCTCCGCCGTACCAGCTAAATCGCGGTGGTCTTGGTTGGGTTCTTGAGAAAGAGGCCCGCAGAACTCGTCAGCGTACCCATGTTCGGCAAAGTACTTATCAACTTTGGTAAATGTACCGTCGTCGTTGTCGTCGCCGTCCGGTTCCTGTGCCATAGGGATGTCCGGCAGGTCCGGTAGCGTTGCGGCGTTCTTGCCATGGCTTGGCGCCGGCACGACTGGCGGTCTTGTCTGTGGGGTGGTGTCCCCCGCCCCCAAACGAATCTGGCTCTTCGGCCATAGCAGGGGCCAGTTTACGCAGGTGCCGAGGGTCATCTCATCTTCTTCGTCGGCCCCAACGGGTCGAATCGGAGGTAATAGCTCGTCGCAGCCTGGCAGCACCCGGACCACTTCAACCCTATACATTGTGGTTGGCATCGGATTACCGTGGAACATGGGGTTGCCCGGTTGAACGATTCTGCCCTTGGCGACATCGACCAACTCGGCGCCCACGAAGTGCAGAAGAGTGCAAGGAACGTCGGCGGTGCCCTGGAAAAACATGTATAGGGCGTCAGGGATGCCCAGTCAAAGGCAAGGAGATGAAGTCATCGGCCGAGAGGCTTAGTTACCGTGATGCCGTCGAGCTCGGCTAATGTCGAGGCACCGCCAACGGCGGGCGTGCGACTGACGGAGGGGGCGCTTGCTGGCGAGGTGCCGGTTGGCGTACACCCGGGTGCATTAAGCTCCAATGCCCGTGCCGGTGCCGGAGACACGAATACCGCCTCCGCCGGAGACACCAATGGCGCCGCCGCCGGAGACACCAATGGTGCCGCCGCCGCGCTGTGCGAGTTGCTGGCCGTGAAGCTGGGAACCGGGGGAGGCCCCTTTTGGCCGCCCGCAATCCACGTCGTCAGCCCATGAATCAACGTAGGCACCATGGCGTTGAGCGTCGTTCCAAGTTGTTGTTGCACTTGCTCATGGACAAGCTCCGGAATCCGCGCCACTTGTGCCTTGAGTTCTTCAACCTCGTGCATCTGGCTTTCCGAGCTGGTCTTTTTCTCCTTCCGCACACCAGCGGTATAGTATGACCCCCATTTTGTGGACAAGCCTTTGCCGGCCACACGACCAGCTGACGTCGGCTTATCGAGCTTATCCTTCTTTTTCATTACGTTCAACGCCCTATTTAAAGGGGTGTCGAAAGGGGAGCTCTTAGACGACCCCGTGCTACTGCTTTCATTGTCCCGCGAAAGGAACATGAACCATTTAGAAATATTGGGGATTAATTAGAGTGCAACCATATGGAGCTAATTACGCGGGGGTGTATTCCTTACCAGAACAAGCTCAAGCGCCCTGGTCTTCGGATCCGTGGTAAGCTCCTTTGTTATCAGGTCCTCCTTGTACCGGGCCCTGACATAGTTCCTGGTCTGCTTGTCACCGCTGTATTTCTCGAAGCGGGGCGGTAGGCCTTGCTCGGCACGCTCCGCGTCCTCCTTGTCCCATATAGGCTCCGCCACTCTATAACCGCCGGGACCGAGTTTGTGTTCCCCTACTGACTTGATTCGGAGGTTGCGGGGCTCTGGCACTTGATCTTGAACTCCTTGTACTCATCTTCGCTCATCAAAGGATATTTCGCCTTGATCTTGTCATAACTATCACCTTTATCAATCATTCTCTTCATCGCGCTTCTCCAAGTAGACAGGGCCGTGCTCATCTTCGTGAGGGCGGCATTGTTCACTTTATTCCCTGAGAGGTGTGTGTTTTCAAATTCGGCGGGGAACTTGTATCGTTCGTGCAGCTTCGTGAAGAGGAGGTTGCGCAAATTCCCTCGGTCCTTATGCCTAAGGTTCTCGGTGTTGATCGAGACGGTGCTCCGGAGAATGCACCCGAGCTGAACCGAGTACCCCTTGACTATATGTTTGGGCTCCGTTGGATTCCCGTCGGAGTCCACTTGAGTGAATTCCTCCTTGACGGTGCGGAGCGCATTCGGGCGCCGGTCCTTCCTTTGCTTCTTCAGTTGGCTGCCATCTGTGTGTGCGCCGCCACCATCTGTGTGTGCGCCGCCATCATCAGTGGTGGCATCCTCGGCGGCACCATCAGTGGTGTCATCCCCGACGCCACTAGGGGTTGTGTAATCAGGATCGGTGTCTTCCGTGGTGTCATCATAGCGGTGAGGTTGTTCCTCCATCTCTTGGGACAGCTCCCAGAATTGCTTGCCGCCCGAACCACCGGCCTCATCGTTATGGGCCATGTTTCTCTCTAAATAGGAAAAAAGTTTGGTCAAAAAGATGGTTATTGTCAAGGAACAAGATCATGGTCTCATGATTTAGGGTTTGTCGACACCGAGGCACCCTAAAAGCCTAAGCTTTCATCATTTAGGTTCTCATCGACACCGAGGCATCCGGGGCAACCAAGTTAAGTTTTCATCATTTAGGGTTTATCGATGCCGAGGCACCCTAGGTTGGGCCTAATCTTGGCTCTATTGCCACCTATGTTGGGTTTATCATCTAGGGTTTATCGATGCTAAGGATAATTCTAAGTTGGGCCTAATCACTTGGCTCTATTGCCACCTATGATTTAATGCAGCAAGAATGGCAGGGCAGTTGATCCTACTTAACTAAGTACTAAGATAGCCCGGCCCATGCATTAGTTGCAAGTACCCCATATGTCCTATTTTTAGCAAAGTCATGCTAAAATTCACGGAAAATTTCAGCATGACCTTTGCTAAAAATAGGACATATGGAGTACCCGAATTTGCCGGAACGGAAGTTAATCGACATTCCGGCAAACTCAAGGGCCTCTCGGGGTACCTGCAAATTCAGCATGACACGATGGTCGGAGACAAAACCCAGCCGCAGACCATATGGTCCTCTGCTTTCATATGGACAAAAATCAGCTCAACTTATGTGAGCTTCCATTCCAGATATAATATATCTCCCAACAAAAAATCATCAATAGTTTAGCAAGTCTGTACAAACACAGAAAGAATGACAAATGTATTTTTACAGATCATGGCTCAGAGGTCTCTGTTTAACGGTGATAAGTCAACGACAAGGAACATCAAGCTTATTACAAAATCTCTTAGAACCTTATGAGAGTATGTACATATACAGATTTTGTTTACTAGCTTGGCACATGTCAAGTCTCACTTGCAGGTGCACATTTTTTCTTTCAAAGCACACCTCTTTCTTTCAGCTATCTATATATCTTGTTCTATGTTGCATTTTTAATTCCTGATGTTAACAAGAGTGTTTGTCAAAAGGAAAAACAAAGTTCATGGCAGTGTAGCTAGATTCTCATGCATCCCTCTTATCATCTAGCTAGCTAACTCTTGAATCCATGGGTGTCCAAGATTTTCTTTATAATTATTAGTATATCATCGTATGAACAGATAAATCTTAAAAAAAATTATGAGCAGAGAGAAAAAGAAAGGAAAGAACAGTAGCAGTAGTACTACTACTAGCTAGCTAGCTAGCTGGTACTGATCTAGCTTCTGCATGCATTTCTCTGAATTTTGTTATACTTAAACACTACAAGGAATTATACTTTGTCATAGCTATTAGTCTTTGGACTAAGGGGCACTAGCACACTAGTAAGTGATAGGCAACCATCCTACATGGAAATGTGAAGAGTTACATGGATGAGTACCAGCTCTAAGTGAAGGCTCAATGGATTCAAGATCAACCGAGTGAAGTTGCCCAAACCTGCAAGGAAAAGAGAGAATAATGATTTCGAACTGCTTCTGATGGCATACATAAGCATAAGTTCAGTCCCCCAAATCAAGCATGGTTTCTTACTGCCCATCTAAACAACCACCACCACAAGGAGCAGATGCAGATAACTCACTCAAAAAGACTAATAAACACCAGTTGCAGATGGATCACTTCCTTTTAACCTTACTAATGATATATATGTTCCCTTATTGCAACATTGCTAATAGAGGATGACATCAATTTGCTGAAATAGCTATAACAGAACACGCATAGTCAATCAGCTAGAGAGCTTTATGCCCTTTCACTCTCGGGGATAATTCAATGATCCAGTAAAACCATGAGACTTACTTCTAGGCTAGCAACAACTAAAGGCAGAAGGGTCGACAACTCCCAGGAAACTTGTCACTAAATGGCCAGTAAAATGATCTAGTTTTGAAAACTCTACTGCTTTGACACTCCATCTGCTTTGACACTCCATAAGAAACAGAACATCTCAAACTCGATTCAGTTGACTAACTAAAACATCTGTACATGGAAACATGAACTAAAACACCTGAGTCAAACAAACCCATAAGCAAACCATCACAACTAAAACTAGAACAATACCAGCATCTAATAGAACATACATATCATTACCAGCATCGGTCTGAGGGTGAGACCAACCTAATGCATAGCAAGTTAATTCAAGAAACTGCAGTTGGACAAAACAGGAAATTTAGAAGCATTCTACATAGAGCACAAGGAAGCAGAATGAAATCTCAATCTACTTCAGATGCATTTGCAACTGAACAATGTCCAGAGGTTGAGCAACTTGCATGCTTATAGCCTCCTGAAGAGTTGTATCACACACTGCCATGTAAACAGTTTAGATTCTTCCATGAAGCAATTGCAGCAAACCATTCGTGGTAGTTTAAGCTAGAAAAGAAAAAGCATTTGGAAGCAGCAACTTCCTGCCTACTCAACTGAACTCATCTTCACCATGCATAGGTTGGGGAGGGAGGAAGGATGGAGAGGGAGGAAGGAGGAAGGAGGAGAGGTACCTGGGCAGGCGCGGCCGGTCGCCGGAGGGGTCAGGGTCGGGGTTGGGGTCGGGGTCGGCGGCGGCGGCGTCGTCGAAGGGATGCCTCAGTTGGCCGTGGGAAGGCCGGCGGCCGCGGTCGTCGTCCTGCACCCCGTGCCCGGACTTAACAAAAATAAAGAAATGATATTACACAAGTATTAACAAAAACAATATGTATACATAAAAGTAACAGCAGCAATATAGTTAGGCTTTAACAGCAGTGCAAGGAGTTCATCCTAAATAACACATAAACCCGATTCAACATGTCTTCAAACAGCCCAAAAGTAATCATATTACACAAGTATTGAGAGCTCATATAGTTTGATTTATTAATGCAGAGTACTACACGAACGCTGGCACCAAAATCCACTTGCATTTTACAAATCTGTATATTGTCCTGCCCAGAACTTGCATGGCATTACAGTTTTGCTATTTCAGTCGTTGTTTGTTAGCATCCACATAGAGGTCTTCATACCTAATATTACAAATTGAGCTTTTGGATATATCACTTTATTGCTACCTATCTGCATTTTTCCCGATAGTTTCAATAATTTTAGATGAAAACACCAAGTTCTAAGTTATATCTCATATATGCAACTATAGTCAGACTCCAGATCCTTGATTGTTTTGCTTTTCTCCTCTGCTACATGGATTCCCTTCTTAGAGAAGGGAGAAGACACTGGTTTGGAAATCTTTCTGTCATACACTTCTATTTGAAAATTGCAGTTACTATCAGACCAAAGCCTTTGGAAGTTTCGTCAGCTTATAATGAACTGGTGTTTTCTTCGGTTAAAAGAGGTGACCTGCTTTTCTTTGGCCAATGCAATTGTATTTCTAAGTCCAATTCAATATCAAATCAATTTTCATTTCACATGAATCCAGTCCAGAATGTATCTGGACACAAACGTGGTGTGTACTAGAGTACTAAATCGGTTTGCTTGCCTAATATAATAAACCTTTTTTCCAGTGTTGAGATCACACACTTTGTCTTTTATTTACCTATATTTGGTTGTTGCAGTTTTGCAGGGGTCTGCAATTATATAAATCTTAAACTCAAAACACAGCATGGTACGCAGGCATCAAGCGATTGGTTGGCTAACAGCACCGGAAAGCCAGGCCTACCCTAGGGTTTGCAGGTGAGGGGATGGAGGAGAAGGGAGGAATCACCTGGGGGAGGGGATGAAGGAATGGAGGAAGACGCCGGCGTTGAAGCTCCGACAGCGGCTGGCGTTGAAGCTCCGGTGACACGCGGTGGGCTCCTCCACTCGCCTGTCTCTGCGTCTCGGCTTGGGCGGAGGACGTCGAGGGCGCGGGCGCGGGCGGAGGGGGGACGGCGAGGTAGGCGGGGCTCGGCTCGGCGTCGCGTGGCCTGGCTGAGCTGAGGTAGAGGCGGGCGTCGTCTCCTCTGGCTCGGGGGGCGACGGCGCGGGGGCGACGGCGCGGGGGCAAAGTTAGGTCGAGTGGGGGGGGATCTGGCGAGGGAGGGAGAGAGGCCAGAGGGGAATAGGTGGAGGGAAGCTTTCTAATGGCGCACCAGACGCCGGTGCGCCATAAGTACGACTGTTCTAATGGCGCACCACCCCTCGGTGCGCCATTAGAATTTTGTTTTAATCTAGCCCAGTAGCCATATCTACAGCCCAACCCTATCTACAACAGAACCCACCCACTAGCCCGACTGGTCAGCACGCATCACACACATCAGGAGGTCCTGGGTTCGATTCCCAGGATCCCCAATATTTTTTTATGCATTTTAAATGGTGTTTTTTATATTTATTTGTGTTTAAATATGTTCAAACTTGTTTAAATCATAACAGTAATATTTTTTATGCATTTTAAATGCTGTTTTTTATATTTATTTGTGTTTAAATATGTTCAAACTTGTTTAAATTATAACAGTAATGTTTTTTATAAAAATAGTAAAAAAAATTAAAAAATATGTTCAAAAAGTGCGGGTGCGGGGGGCCGGGTGCGGGGGAGGGTTGCGATGGGTGGAGCTAGCGGGGGAGGGTGCGGGTGCGATCGAGATGGAGGGGGGTCGAGATCGAGATGGAGGGGGAATCGATATCAAGTGTCCTCATGAATTCAAAAAGTGCCCATGAAATTTAAAAATATTCATGATATCAAAAAGTGCCCATGAAATACAATCGAGAAATGAAGACTACGATTTAAATACAATTGGTCTTAGCTAGCTATCTGTTCACAATCTTCTTGCCCTTCTTTTTCGCAAACGCAGTTCTTCTATGGAACGGACGTCCTTTAGGTAGGGTGGTCCTGCTTCTTCTTGTGGTGTGTGCTGCTACTTCATCGTCGTCGTCATGTTCGATCTTCGGGTCGCCGTACTTGTCGAAGTCTTGCTCATTGGCTACTCCATCCATTCCAATGATCTTCCTTTTGCCTCTCCTCACGACAACACGACTGGGCTTTGGCGGGTTGGTAATGAAGAAGCATTGGTCCACTTGGGAAGCCAGTACCCATGGCTCATTTTTCACGGTGACGTTTGCGCCCGCGGTCTTGGATTTGGCTTCGGGTATAACCATGGTGGTGAAATACCGGTCTTCTTTTGTGACGTTTTTGGCCCATCTGACACGGAACATCGGGACCTTCTCTCCAGCGTAGCTCAGCTCCCAGATCTCCTCGATCCTTCCGTAGTATCTGTCCTTGTCGTTACCGGTGTAGGATTCCATCGTTACCCCGGAGTTCTGATAACCATCGCTCTTCATGTCCTTGTCCTCGGTGTAGAATGTGTAGCCGTTGATATCGTACGCCTCATAGGTCATCAGGTTGTGCTCGGCGCCCTGTGACAAGGCGAATATGAGTTGCTCTTCCGCGGAAGAATCCTCATGTAAAGGGTACGACAAAAGCTTCTGCTTGAACCAACGCGTGAAACATGAGTTGTGCTCTTTGAGTATATCTCCGTCCGTCCTCTGTTGGCCTCGGTCATTGTACGTCTTCTTAATAAAGGTTTTGTGCTCTACCACCCAAGGATCGACCACGTCTATGTGTTGTAGCGCGACTAGGTTTGCTCTTTCAAAGTCGGCGAGTCGACCCTCAAAGTCGACATGTATTTCGTGGCGACCCTCATGGTGACCCCATCCAGCGAGCCTGCCGAGGTGCCTGTTGACGGGCAGACCAACGGGGTTCTCGATGCCTAGATAATTCGTGAAGTAGGAGATGCACTCTTCGGTCAGAAAGCCCCTGGCTATGCTTCCCTCTGGACGTGACATGTTGCGAACGTATCCTTTGATGACACCATTCATCCATTCGAACGGCATCATGCTGTGCAGGAACGTCGGCCCGAGTTGGATGATATCCTCCACTATATGGACCAGCAGATGCACCATAACGTCGAAGAATGCGGGCGGGAAGCACATCTCAAGCTCGCATAGTATCACCACGATCTCTTCCTGTAGCCTTCTGAGTTGCCTCACGCCAATCGACTTCCGAGAGATGACGTCGAAAAAGTTGCATAGGCCAAATAGCATTTCACGGACGTGCGCGTCCATGATCCCACGGATTGCAACTGGAAGTATCTGCGTCATCAGCACGTGACAGTCGTGAGACTTCATCCCGCTGAACTTCTGCTTCGCTGGGTCTAGGTATCTAATTATCTTCCCCGCGTAACCGTAAGGAAGTTTTACTCCTAGGAGGCAGGTGAAAAACAGCTCGATCTCCTCCTGACTTAGAGTGAAGCACGCGGGAGGGTAGTCATTTCCAGTCTTCTTGGCCTTTTTGCCTTTGCGACGACTTTCCGTGTCCTGCTTCGCCTCATCATCATCATCATCATCATCATTAGCGTGAAGCTCCTGCCTGATGCCCATTGATTTCAAGTCTGCCCTTGCTTTCGGCCCATCTTTGGTCCTCTCTGGCATGTTGAGCAGGGTACCAAGCAGACTCTCACACACGTTCTTCGTGATATGCATGACATAAAGGCTGTGAGGCACACGGTGGATCTTCCAGTACGGCAAGTCCCAGAAAACAAACCTCGTTTTCCATACCTTCAGCAGCGGCTCTGGCGCCTTTCGCTTCTTTCCCGGCAGTGGGCAGTCTTTCCAATTTTTCAACAGCTTGTCTATTTCCTCGCCGCTCCTCGTACACGGGCGTTTTCGGGGTTCGGTTTCACCATGGAACAGATCCTTGCGTTTCCTCCACGGGTCATCGTCGCGAAGCCACCTTTGATGTCCCATGAACACGGTTTTCCAAGACCCGGGATCTCTATCTAGCTGGCGATACGTTGTGTCATCCATGCACCTTACGCATCCAGAAAATCCGTGGACTACCTGCCCCGCGAGATATCTGTAACCGAGATAGTCGTGCACCGTCGTGAGCAGTGCGGCTCTCATAGGGAAATATTCTTTCTCTGCGGCGTCCCACGTATTGGCTGGCGTTTTCCACAGCGTGTCAAGCTCCTCTTTCAGCAGCCCCAGATACAGATTGATGTCGTTCCCTGGTTGTTTCGGCCCTTCAATTAGCATACTCATGTGAATGTACTTCCTCTTCATGCACAACCAGGGGGGAAGGTTGTACATCCACACAAACACAGGCCAGGTGCTATGTGTGCTTCTCTGGCTGCCAAACGGATTGACTCCATCGGTGCTCGCGCCCAGCACGATGTTCCTTGGATCGTTCCCAAATTCTGGGTATCCGAAGTTCAACGCTTGCCACTGGCTCGCATCCTTAGGGTAACTCAGCATCTTGTCTTTTTTATCTATCTCCGGATCATTTGCGTCATCTTCTCGCTTCTTCTCCTCCCTATCCGCGTGCCAACGCAGGAGCTTTGCTACCTTAGGGTTCGCGAAATACCGCTGCAGACGAGGAGTGATCGGAAAGTACCACACCGATTTTCGAGGAGCTTTCTTCCTCTTCTTGTATCGAGTGACGCCGCACACCGGACATATGGTAGACTCCGCGTGCTCGTCCCGATAAATGATGCAATTGTTCATGCACACATGGTATTTCACGTGCGGTAAATCCAGAGGACACACGATTTTCTTCGCCTCCTCGAAACTGGTCGGGCACTTGTTCCCCTTGGGAAGACGTTCGTGCCAGAATGACATGTTCTCGTCGAAGCATGCGTCGGTCATTTTGTGTTTTACCTTCATCTCCAGAGCCATGAGCGTTACTTTCAGGCGGGTATCCTCGGGCCTGCATCCTTCATACAATGGAGTAACCGCGTCTATCTCCAGTTGATCCAGCTTGGCTTTCTCTCGGGCGGCAGCTCTTGCGTTATCCATCCGCTTGAGAAGCAGCTCTTGAATATGAGGGTCCTGCACCCAGCCTCCATCGTCGTCTGCTCCGGCATCTTCATCTTCATGATCATTCCCTTCGTCTTGATCTTCCTCATCATCATGTACAACATCTTCTACATGATGACTGTGTACAGCATCACCGTCGTGATCATGTCCTGGAGATTCTTCGTCTTCTCGCCCGCCCTCGCCGCGGTGGTACTTGTCTTGTTGCCCTTCCTCATTTCTTGCCCGGCCCCGGCCATGGACGACTTGATAGTCATCTTCATCACCTTGCCACCGATAGCCATCCATGAAACCACGCAAGAGCAGGTGGTCCCGCACCTTCCCGGAATCCGGGTCCGCAATAAGGCTCTTCAGCTTGCATCTTCGACATGGACATCTTATCTCCGTCTCGTTCTTTTGAAGCATCTCGGCCTTCGCGGAGCTCAAAAACCTATTCACGATGCCTTCAGTCATCGTGCGGACCATGGTCGCCTGCGGGGTAGAGCAAAACAATATGTTAGAACCAAGAAAAAATTTGGCATGACCTTCCCTAAAAATAGGACCAAAAAGAATGCATAGTGCCAAAATTCTTGCCGAAACGGAAATGAATCAAAACATTCCGGCAAAATATTGGCAACTATCGCATATTTCAAATACCGGTACCTTCAAACACAAACATATATGCAACACCACAAACACATGCAACACCACAAACATACATAGATCTAGCTAGGCCACAAAAAGGGCATGTGCACGTTGTTGGAGCGAGCTAGGGAGAAAAAAAAGTAGATCTATATCATGAAGATAGCTTTCCCTTACTTACCTATCAAAAAAAGGTAATTTCACCACTTAATTTGTTGAATCTATGGTGGAAATGAGGTGAGGAGGAGGAGATGGCCGAAAGCTTGGAGAAGGAGGTGGATGGAATGAAGTGGGGAAAGTGAGTGGGTAGGTGTGGGTTGTCCAAAATATCTTGTTGGTCCCAGGTTACTAATGGCGCACCGTAGGAAAATGCGCCATTAGTAACCCTGGTTACTAATGGCGCATCAGCCTACGGTGCGCCATTAGTAGTTTTGCAAAAAAGTAAAAATAATAAGTATATATACTAATGGCGCATCTCCTCTGAGTGCGCCATTACTAGTTTAAACTAGTAATGGCGCACTGTGCCACGATGCGCCATTAGTAGTTTTGCAAAAAAAAGAATAAAACAAAATTTACAGTAATGGCGCACTGCCTGCTTGGTGCGCCATTAGTAGTTATAGATAGTAATGGCGCATTATGGACCCGATGCGCCATTAGTATGTATGGGAAAATGGAAAAAAATAATTCATACTAGTGGCGCACCCTGTTTACGGTGCGCCATTAGTGTCTTCCACACTAATGGCGTATCACAAACAGGTGCGCCATTAGTATATAGTAGTGGCGCACTGCTTCCACGGTGCGCCATTAGAATCAATCCTATCTATAGCCCTTTTCCTAGTAGTGGAGAGTCTATGCCCCCATCAAGAGGACGAGATAGAGCGTGGCTACAGTAAAGCCCCTCGCCCTCGAATCTCGGGTTGGGCGTGGCCACAGTGCCCCGTACAGGCAGAGATCTCCGCACGACGTGGCACTGTTGCCTCTCCCTCCTGACGTTACTCCGGACAGGCGGAGCCCTATTCCCCACGACGACATGTCGGTACGGCCCGTAGGCTGTAGGCCCTATCGGGCAGTGACGCCACAGAAGACGGCGGATGCCGAACCAGTCAGACCTGGGGAAGGCTGGCTGAGGGAGTCCTGGACTAGGGGGTGTCCGGATAGCCGAACTATCATCATCGGCCGGACTCCAAGACTATGAAGATACAATATTGAAGACTTCGTCCCGTGTCCGGATGGGACTTTCCTTGGCGTGGAAGGCAAGCTTGGCGATACGGATATGTAGATCTCCTACCATTGTAACCGACTCTGTGTAACCCTAGCCCTGTCCGGTGTCTATATAAACTGGATGGTTTTAGTCCATAGGACGAACAACAATCATACCATAGGCTAGCTTCTAGGGTTTAGCCTCCTTGATCTCGTGGTAGATCTACTCTTGTAATACCCACATCATCAATATCAATCAAGCAGGATGTAGGGTTTTACCTCCATCAAGAGGGCTCGAACCTGGGTAAAACATCGTGTCCCTTGTCTCCTGTTACCATCCGCCTAGACGCACAGTTCGGGACCCCCTACCCGAGATCCGCCGGTTTTGACACCGACATTGGTGCTTTCATTGAGAGTTCCTCTGTGCCGTCGCAATCAGGAGGGATGCCTTTTCCCGTCTTTAAAGACAGCGTCGTCGCCAAGGGAGCTTTGGCCACCGGCCAAACTATCCGGCTTGGTGGTTTTCTTATGACCGCCTGTTCGGCCACCGCTCCGACAATGACCTCTCAGGTCATCAAAAGCGATCTTCACGTCAACTCGGAACTCGCCGAGCAGCTAGATCCGATGGAGCTCTCCTCCATAAATGAGCTTATGGATCGCATCGCCACCCTGGGAGTCGCTACAGACTACGATCAGATTGGGCTTAAAACCGATCTGAGAGAAATTAACTCTCCCCAGGCTACCCACCACGTTACTGTGGTAGAGGAACAACGCGGCGACTCTTCTTCTATGTTAAAGACCAGTTATGTCTGGATTCCCGATCCCTCCATGCCGGATTCCCGCGGAGGGATGGACGTCAATCAAGTACTGAACCTAAAGTATGGCATCGGACTAGATTTGTTGGATAACATCCAGCAATCCAAGCTTCCAAATCCGGAAACTTCTCGGCCTTTGAGCCTCAGATTGGGCGGGATTCCGAATTTAATTGCACCCGCCCACCCAAACATAAGTGATCTATCTCAAATACGGCAAGAGCCCGATGAAACAGTACATCATTACTGGGCCAGATTCCTCCTGGTTATGGACAGGATAAAGGACTGCCATGAGGAAAGCGCAATCTCAATTTTCTGCAATAGTTGCACGGACAAGGCAATCATGAACGCCATAAGTCATCGCAAAGTTACACGCTTCGCCGACCTGGCGACCATAGTACAAAAATACTGTGTGATGGAGAGTGCCTGGAAAACCGAAACCAGGTTTTGGGACAATCCGGCCCTGAACATAACCCTAGTTCGAAATAAAAGGGTGCGTCATACTCAAGCACCTGGGTCAAAAACCAAAAAGCAAAAACCCCCTAAAGGGCACGGAACCGTACTGGAGGGATGGCTCAACGGACCCTGTAAAATCCATAGTACAGAGGGCGCCACTCCAACACATAGACTTCGAGCATGTTGGATACTACGACAGGTGGCCAAAAGTGGCGAAGGTTTTCTAGCCCCGGGTAACCAGCCCAACAGTACCAGTACGGTATTAACAGTCTTCGAGACTTTCGCATCAAATAATATGCGGAAAAGAACAATCCGCAGCCTCGCCGAAGTCTACCAAGTAGCAACAACAAATCCATGGAGCGACACGGCTATCACCTTCAACACCAGCGACGAACCTTAATTCCGAACAGCCCGAGCACCAGCCGCATTGGTCCTCAGTCCGATAGTGGACGGCTTTCGTCTTACCAAGGTACTCATGGATGGCGGCAGCGGATTAAACCTCATCTACGAGGAAACCCTCCAAAAAATGGAAATAGACTGGAGCCGCATTGAGCGAAGCAGCACAACCTTTAGAGGAATAATCCCTAGTCAGGAAGTACGCTGCACAGGAAAAATCACACTAGATGTAGTGTTCGGCTCACCGGACAATTACAGGTCCGAGGAGGTCACGTTCCAAGTGGCCCCGTTCGGCAGCGGATATCATGCCTTGTTAGGGCGAGAGGCATTCACAATTTTCCAAGCTATACCCCATTATGGGTACATGAAGCTTAAAATGCCCGGGCCCAATGGAATCATCACTCTTGTCAGTGATCCAGATATAGCACTCCGCGCTGAAAATAAGACAGCGGCACTAACCCTAGAGGCACTATCCGAAGCCCTAGCGGCAGAGGAACTCACTGCGCTGCGCTCCATGGTGAATAGGGACGATGTGATACTCGATAAGAGATATAAGTCCACCTCTTTTAAACCAGCAGACGAAATAGTCAAATTCCAGGTCCATCCAATGGACCCCACAAAGACGGCCTCCATTGGGGCACAATTAAACCCTGATGTAGAAGCCGCACTATGAGAATTCCTTCGGGAAAATTGGGACATTTTTGCCTGGCACCCTTCAGATATGTCGGGAATCCCAAGCAGGCTGGCAGAACACAGCCTAAATATCCTAAAAGGATTCAAGCCAGTCAAACAGGCTCTTCGGCGATTTTCCGAACCCAAAAGATAGGCAATGGGAGAGGAGCTAGCCAAACTCTTAGAAGCCGGATTTATCAGAGATATAAAACATCCGGACTGGCTAGCAAACCTGGTAAAGGTACCAAAAAAGGACAAATCCTGGCACCTTTGTGTCGATTTCAAAGACCTTAACAAGGCCTGTCCAAAGGATCCTTTCCCCCTCCCCCGCATCGACCAAATCATCGATGCAACCGCAGGGCATGATTCATTGTGCTTCCTCGACGCATATTCTGGATACCATCAAATCAAGATGGCGGAAACAGACCAGGCCGCAACGGCATTCATTACTCCATACGGACCATTCTGCTTCAACACAATGCCCTTTGGACTCAAAAACGCTGGCGCAACATATCAGCGCATGATTCAGACATGTCTGGCTACCCAGATAGGCAAAACAGTGGAGGCATACGTAGACGATGTGGTTGTTAAGACCAAACATGTCGAAACTCTAGTAGACGATTTGAGGTTTACATTCGACAACCTCCGAGCATATGACATTAAGCTCAAGCTAGAAAAATGTGTTTTCGGTGTACCAGCCAGAAAGCTCTTGGGCTTCATTGTATCCGGTAGAGGAATTGAAGCAAACCCAGCCAAGATCCGAGCTCTGTCACAATTGGATATCCCAAAACACCTCAAACAAATACAAAAACTAACTGGATGCATGGCGGCTCTAAGCCGCTTCATCTCCTGTTTGGGAGAAAAGGCACTGCCCCTCTATTGCCTCCTCCGGCGCACCGAAGACTACAAATGGACGGATGCCGCCACGGCCGTACTCGAAGAAATTAAGGCCATATTGGCAACAAATCCGGTCCTGGCCGCGCCCAACCTGAGCGAACCGATGTTATTATATATCGCGGCAACATATCAAGTTGTCAGCGCAGTACTCGTCGTCGAACGAGAAACAGAAGGGCATAAATTCCCTCTTCAAAAACCAGTGTACTACGTATCCACTGTCTTAACTCCATGCAAGTCCCGGTACCCACATTATCAAAAGATAGCGTACGCGGTGTTCATGGCATCCCGGAAGCTGCGACACTACTTTCAAGAGTGTTCCATAACAGTGGCCTCCGAAGTACCTCTCAACAACATTATAAACAACCGCGACCCGACGGGCAGGATTGCAAAATGGGCCATTGAGATCTTACCATTTGACATAACCTACAAAGCACGACGAGCAATAAAGTCGCAAGTTTTGGCTGACTTCATCGCCGAATGGACCGAAGCCGAACTCCCTAAAGAGTACGGCGCATACTCCAATTGGATCATGCATTTCGACGGCTCCAAAATGTTGGCCGGCTTGGGGGCTGGCGTCGTCTTGACGTCCCCAACCGGAGACACGGTCCAATACGTACTTCAAATAATGTACATGGACTCCAATACGCAACCGAATACGAGGCCCTTCTACATGGTCTCCGGATGGCAATCTCCATGGGTATTCAGCGCCTAGAGGTGCGCGGGGATTCAAACCTCGCAATATCCCAAGTAAATGGAGACTTTGACGCCAAGGATCCGAAAATGGCAGCCTACCGTAACGCCGTCCTAAAAATGTCAGCTCGGTTTGAAGGACTCGAATTCCACCATGTAGCCCAGGATAATAACCAGGCAGGAGACGTGTTGGCACGCATCGGCGCAAAACGCGACGTCGTCCCTCCAAACATCTTCCTGGAGCAGCTCTTTAAGCCATCCGTATTATGGGAAGAGGAGTCCGGAAATAATAACCCAGAACCAACTGCACCACCCAACACGGAACATTCTGACACAATCGGTGGCTCAGCCAATGAAATAACACCTTCAGCCCACGAAATAATGGCAATAATTGCCCCATGGATGGAACCATTCCTAGCCTACTTAATTAGGTAGGAACTTTCCGAAGACCAAAATGAGGCCTGCTGCATAGTTCGGCGATCTAAAGCCTACAAGGTCCATGAGGGAGAACTTTATAAGAAAAGCACAACCTGAGTCCTTCAAAGGTGTATCTCCGAAGAGGAAGGGTGAAATCTCCTGGCTGAAATTCACGCCGGACTCGGCGGGCACCACGCCGCAGCCCGGGCCCTTGTAGGCAAGGCCTTCCGTACATGATTTTATTGGCCGACAGCCCGGGCAGATGCTCAGGACTTAGTCCAACGATGCGTCGGTTGCCAGCTCTTTGCTAATCAAAGCCACATGCCACCCACCGCCCTCAAAACTATACCCATCACTTGGCCGTTCGCGGTCTGGGGGCTTGACATGGTTGGACCACTTAAAGGGGGAACCCACAAGAAAAAATACTTATTGATCATGGTGGACAAATTCACCAAATGGATAGAGGCCAAGCCAGTTAAAACGGCAGAATCCGGACCCGTGATAGACTTCATATCCGGGGTAGTACACCGTTTTGGCATCCCCCACAGCATCATCACTGATAATGGCATGAATTTCACGGCCGACGAGGTTAAACTCTGGTGCAAAAACATGGGCATCAAGCTCGACTACGCTTCAGTCTATCACCCTCAAACTAACGGTCAAGTCGAACGAGCAAATGGTCTAATCATGAGCGGCATTAAACCCAGATTAGTGCGGTCCCTCACGGAATCTAACACGCACTGGGTAGAGGAGCTCGACTCCGTACTCTGGGGGCTGCGGACCATGCCAAACCGCACTACCGGATTCACACCATTTTTTATGGTATACGGCGCAGAGGCAGTTTTGCCCTGCGATATAAGTCATGACTCACCTCGCGTGCGCATGTACGAAGAAAGAGAAGCCGACTTAGAGGAGGAGCGCAACGTGGCAAAATCCCGTTCCGCATTCTATCAGCAGCAGGCTCGAAGATATCAAAGCAGAGAAGTACGGGCCAAAACTTACAATGTTGGCGAGCTAGTTCTACGCCTGCCGGACAAGAAAAAGGACAAACTTAAGCCCAAATGGGAAGGTCCCTTCATCATCGACCAAGTCCTTACCGGCGTTGCATATCGTCTATGCAACGCATCTGACAACCGACTCGAGCCGAACCCATGGAACGCAGCCCGTCTCCGAAGATTCTACGCCTAGCGCCGGACTCAGAGTTCGTCTCCTTCCTCCGTCCACCTTTCATATTTTTTCGCTGTCTTTTGTTTCCCTCCTTTTTCCTCCCTCTTTCAGTAAAAGCCTTTGAGGTCTGATCTGCGCATTGTTCGCACACACTTGATGCGTTACTCGCACTCGTTATACCTGGGGGCTTCTTTAACAGAAGCTTATTTATATGGGCTTCATGCCCAACACATGCGTCATACTTCCGCATGTAACTTTTACTCACCATTATATGCATCGATATGACTTAAGTTTTGGCCAAGCTGGGTTGCCTGGCTCCTGTGCTTACCCCTACGTTCCCGATTGTTCGGCTAGGAGGTAAAGGGAGCACCTATGCGATTGTTACTGCCGGGTTAGCCGGATGTGTACCTCAAACTGGGTGAAGCCGAAGGCTAGCGTTCTTAAGGGAATATTCGGTCAGTGACTTGAAAGATGATTTATTACTTATTTATTTATCTGCCCCCAGATGCTTTTTCTACTCTTTTCGCAGTCCGGACATGCACTTTAGGGCATGCCTCCCAGGGAAAGGAACCCCTAACCGAACTATTCTCCCTGGAAGATGTTTCTTACTAACCATGTAATATAACATAGCTAGTTGGGCACTTGTCTGATAAAGCACTTATGACCCCTACGCCTAGTCTCCATGCATGCCCCAGTTTTTGTATAACCGTGAGGGTATTCGGGCACACTCCGGACTGTTGGGTCCCGAGGTTGAAGCGAAAAGGTCCGCAAAGACAAATGATCTACAATCCGGCTAGAAGGCATTTTACATGTCATTTTAAATTACATTGTCAAACTGACTGATTGTACTCCTCTTCAATCCCATCTAACAGGCTGTCTAGTTTACAGTCCCGTTGGGAATATTTCGCGGCCAACTCTACTTGGCCGTACATCAGGCTCACATGGATCTCCTTCCCATCGGGCCCCACAGGTCCGACCTCGGCCATGTGGTTTGGATCAGCCTTCGTGTACCACGTCTTCACCATGGCCCAGGCCTCCCTGGCGCCTTGACGGCAGGCCGATATCTTCCACAGACGGAAGCGCTATCGTACTCCCTGAAGCTTCTCAGCAAGCCCTCCAAGACCCTCGGGTAGCGAGACGGACGGCCATAAGGCCTGAACGACGCCGTTCATCGCCTGCCGGACATGTTCGTGCAGTTGCAGTAGCTCGGGAAGAAGGTCACCCGTGGAACCAGGCATTTCCTCCACCGGACAACCCGTGAGCACACCTACAGACACATTTCTGTCAATCGACTTCCTCGCCGAACTCTTCTTTTCAAAAGAGTTTGCTCAAGCACTTACTGTAAATGCCGCGACGAAGCCACCGATTCTCCTTTACGGAGTTAGACAGCTGGACCCGAACATCTTTTAGTTCTTCGCCCAGCTGGGTGTTGGCATCTTGGAGTTTGTTCCTCTCCTTCTGCACCCTCATAAGCACCTTCTCGCCGGCCTTCAGCTGGCGCAGCAGATGTTGCTTCTCCGGATCTAGTCCGGCACCCTCTGCAATATTATTGTCAGACTAAACGCACACGCCGCACTTCATAAACTACTTATCTTTTCGAAATATGTATTACTAGAGGGGGTCTCTTTGGCTCCCCCGGCGGCGGCTAGTGCGGCCTCAAGTTGGGCCATGCATTCTTGAAGCTCCTGCGACAGGTGGGTATTCTTCTCCGTAAGATCCTGCATAACAAATGATCCTTAAATCAGTTAGTTTAACTATTTTAAGTCTCGGGGGCTACTGGCATATATAGCTACTAAAATTCCTCACCCGTATGTCTTTCACATACTGTTCCATGGCTCTGGTTAAACCATCTTGAGCAGCACGGAGGTGCGCGTCTCCCGCATTAAAGGCATTTAACGCCTTTGGGGAGAAGCACGCGTCACGAAGAACTGTCCGGCGGCGCCTGTGATTCATGGCGCTCTCCACTTCAGACCTGGTGGCGGACAGCCTGTAGGCATCCTCCATTGGAGGAGCATCCGACTCGCGCCTTGCGCTCGCCTCCCCCTCCAGACCAGGTGTTGGAGCCTGGCTGGCGGAGGCTTGGTTGGCAACCTCTCTGGGCACAGTCCGGCGAGCGCTCTTTCTCCTGGAGGAATCATGAGCCTTAATATACCTCCTAGGAGTCTTTCCCTTAAAGACAATGGTGCACTATACCTTTGCGGCGACGTTTCGATTCGCGTCGCACTCCTCTTACGCCTGCTGGGCCGCATTGACGCTGGTTGGTCAGTCACCGCGGGCTCAGCTTCCTGTCGTAAAGGCACCTCCTGCGAAGCACCGTTGGTATACGGTGGTCAGAAATAAGCATTAAAAAAGTAAAGGTGTCAGGACTTCGGTCGTACTCACCTGGGAAGCCGGAGATAAACCGGGGTAGTCAGCCGTAATGGCGACTAGAGCATTGTCTATGCTGAGTTGGTGGAACACCCCGTCAATCAGTTCCACCTTTATGTTCGGATCCTCTCCAGAGGCCGGATCAAGGGATCTTCCCGGATCCTCGGGTTGTGGAGTCGGGCTTTGTATGCCCTCCACATCCCGGCGCAGTTCCTGCGTCAAAATCATAAAGTAAGACACTTAACTTTGAAAGCACGGATCGGATATATAAACGTCCGCTTACCCAGCTCTGAGGGTTATTCATGGAGAATCCATTCAATGGACTCGTGCGGAGGAAGTCCTCCTTCTCCCCCTTGTACAAGCCGGACAGGATCTTCACCAGATCGGCGGTCGATCCCGGCCCCTTGCAGCCATGACGGGTGGCGTCATTCTCCCCGTTGAAATCCCACATGGGGTGGCCCCTATATTGGAGCGGTTGCACCCCTCGCATAATGCATGTGGCTATGACTCCAATCATGGTCAATCCGGAATGGGCCAGTAACCTTATCCGGCCCATCAGATATTGGACGCTCCTATCATCTTCCCGTTGAGGGCTCCGCGGGCGCCAACTCAGGCGTTTCTTCAGAGGAGCGTTACTAAACTCCGGGATGCCGATCCGAACTGGATCCGGCAGCGGGGCATCTTCCATATAGAACCATTCCGAAGGCCAGTCTTCGGACGCCTTCTTCGGGGTTCCGGATAGATACCCGGTCCCGGCGATGCGCCATATTTCGGCTCCGCCCACTTGATATATCGACCCCTCGTGAGAACGGGGTACGAGGCAAAACAATCTTTTCCACAGCGCAAAATGGGGCTCGATGCCCAAGAACAGCTCGCAAAGGACTACAAAGCCTGCGATGTGCAAGATGGAGGCAGGTGTGAGGTGGTGAAGTTGGAGTCCATAGAACTCCAGGAGCCCCCGAAGAAACGGATGTATGGGAAATCTGAGTCCCCTTATTAGGCAGGGGACGAAGCATACCCGCTCTCCTTTGGAGGGATTGGGGACGCTCTCCGCCTGCTTCCCACCCTTGTAGGTGGCCAGTCCGGCTTGAACTGGAACCATAAAGGCTGGGGGAAGGTATCCCTCTGCTTGGAGCGTCACTAACTCGCTGTGCGGGACTGAACATCTCCTCCAATCTCCTGGCTGAGGACTGGGAGCGCGAGAGGAGGAGCCACGTCGACTGTCCATGTTGGAATGGATTTTTGTCAGATGCGCTTCGATGAGTACTTGCGGAAGGAGGATGGTGTGATTCGGATCTGGATCCTCGCCTCTCTTATAGGCAGCTTATTCACGCAGCTAGGGGTAAAACGTAAAAATACCCTGGCTTTTCGCATTCATACGACACGTGGAAGAGGGCCATTATTGGACGTAGAAGCCAAGGGGCGCAACATTTATAAGGAAGCTGGACACTGTTCGGCAAACACATGGAATATGGAGGAGAACCCGCCTTGCAAACACCGAAGACAATATACGCGCCGGACTCATCGTCATTGAAGCCTGGATCGGGGGCTACTGAGGGAGTCCTGGACTAGGGGGTGTCCGGATAGCCGAACTATCATCATCGGCCGGGCTCCAAGACTATGAAGATACAAGATTGAAGACTTCGTCCCGTGTCCGGATGGGACTTTCCTTGGCGTGGAAGGCAAGCTTGGCGATACGGATATGTAGATCTCCTACCATTCTAACCGACTCTGTGTAATCCTAGCCCTCTCCGGTGTCTATATAAACCACATGGTTTTAGTCCATAGGACGAACAACAATCATACCATAGGCTAGCTTCTAGGGTTTAGCCTCCTTGATCTCGTGGTAGATCTACTCTTGTAATACCCACATCATCAATATCAATCAAGCAGGACGTAGGGTTTTACCTCCATCAAGAGGGCCCGAACCTGGGTAAAACATCGTGTCCGTTGTCTCCTGTTACCATCCGCCTAGACGCACAGTTCGGGACCGCCTACCCGAGATCCGCCGGTTTTGACACCGACACCGGCCTCCAGCAGGCGTCCGTCCTTTCCCCTGAAGCAAGTGCACCATTAACCTGATGAGACCAGGTGTGGCTACAGCGATCTCCTGCCAGGCGGCGGGACTGTAGCCACGCTGAGCTGACCAAGCCTACGTCATTGGCAGCACGACTACAGTGAGAAGCCACCGACCAGACCCGCCAGCGGCGGGAGTGGCCTGTCGGCTCCGTACCAGACCAGCCGGCGGGGCCCACCAGGCGGCCGGCCCCAATAGTCGGCAGAGAAGCTAGAGGTCAGAGGCACTAACAGCCGGGCCCAGCACCTGACTGGATTACTATTGTACCCCTGGGGGGTAGGACTATATAAACCCCCCAGGGCACCCATGCAAAGGGTTCCCACTTCCTTAGAACTATCCATTCCCCTAGAGCAGGAGAGAGCTAGCCTTGCCTTCTCCTACCTCTAGCATACAGCTCAAGGAGCACGTTTGTATCACTTGTGCCTTAGTGATCATGCGGAGACCCCACAGAGCAGGACTAGGGGTGTTATCTCCTAGGAGAGCCCCGAACCTGGGTAAGGTACGCCTGCGTTCGTGCCTACGCCTCATCCCGCTTCCAGGCACCGGCGACGTTCTACTCGCTCCCACCATGATAATCCATCCATTGGCATATGTCGCACCCAACCACCAACATGATCTCTGTTACCGACTATACTTCCATATGTTTTGCACTTGCCTCTGAATCCGACTAATATTTGTCCGACTGATTTGTCTTGTAGTTTTTTACTTAGATGTACTCCATGCCCAATGGTGAACAAGCTCTGGAGCAAGACCAGGAGGGAGAGGACAGCATGGAAGAAAGTGGTGACTAGCAATCTCCAGAAGACAATGACGAGGAGGAAAGTAATGAGTCGAACGACGACGAGGTATTCGACTCACCACCTTGTTCAGAGCGTTGATCCAAGCAACTCCAAGATCCTGCGGGCGGACGTGGCAAGACAGTGGCTCCAAGTACTCAAACGCAGAAGCGCACTCGGACATCAACTCCGGAGCCGGCGGAGAAGGTCGCCAAACAACCCAAGGTCGTCCCTTCAAGGTCTCGGAACACCTTGCCCAAGATCAAGATGGGCGTTCCTGTTGCTTCTGGGTAAGTGCTCTTGTCTTTCTATGACTTCTTCTTCCGACTAATACTTCTGCTTTGACCGAGTGGATTATGAACTTTTCCAGCCCTACAACTTCTGCGACTGATATGGATGTTGAAAAGGCCCAAGGTGATGAGGAGACCAGTGACGCGGCCACCTCCAAAGTTGGTACGCCCTTTCCAGCTTGGATTTGTTCTACCGACTGGATTGTCTGTCGAGTGAACTCTTAAGGTTGATTTTTGTTGCAGCTCCACGGGACGTCATTGAACTTCCAGATGATGATGAAGAAGAAGTGCCTCTGAGGGAGAGGAGAAGGAGGGGCAGAGCTTCAAGCGGGAAGACGACCGAGGGCAGGTGCCTCAATCGACATCGGTGCCTGAGACAGTGGTCCAGCGACCTGGAGATCTGGCTCGGACCAATGTTACCTTTGCTGATCCATTGTCGACTGACCGTCCTTGGGTGTTGACCGCTCAGGGCCCTGTCGCTCCAGTACAACTCCACGCATCCGACCATGTGACTGCTCCGACTGAACTGCCATCATCGCTCTTCGCTTCATACCAGACTCCAGACGACCCACCGAGTATCGCCAGGGAGGCTCTTCTCCAGGTAAATCTCGTGATGGAGCAGATGAAGGTGGTGCATGAGGCCAGTCAGGTTGCTTACAATGCCAGCACCGCTCTGCAAGCCAACTTTAAGGTTAGTTAATTTCCAACTGGTCCCTTGAGCAATAATAGTTGCCACTGTTGCTTCATTGTCCATATGGTGTCCTTGGATGAGCGTTTCGGAACTTATTATGTGCATTTATGGATCTACATTTCGCATCCAATCACCAACTGGGGTGTTTCTACTTTAGAACTGAATAGCTCTTTCATTTGGGTCGACTAGGTTGAGTCGAGTGTTTTTCCGAACCAGTGGGGGCATGCAGAGTGCACCCACTGGGTGTAGTCCCTGAGACCGCGGTCGACTGCTTTGTAGTCGGCTGGGGTCTGAAAATATCTCTCTTCTTTTTTTACTCATGCTAGGCAGACCATGTCGAGTGTAAAACCAGACCAGTGGGGGCACACCAAGTGCACCCACTTGGTGTAGTCCCCGAGACTACTGTTGAATGTTTGATTCAGTGGTAGTCTTAGAACAATTTTCGCTGTGATTGACTTTTGTTTCTGTCGACTGACATATCTTATTTGCTGACTGCAGAAGTCTTGTGATCTTGGAGCTCAACTTTCTGAGCTGAATAAGAAGCAGATCAGCTTCAGCCTTGATCTGGAATTGGCAAAGAAGAACCTCCAAAAGTCCCATGATGAAACAACTATCATGGGACGTAACCACTCATCCACCTTATGATTCTCTGTCTCTTTTTCCAGTCTCTTTGAACCGAGTGATTCCACTCGAACAGATGTGCGTAGTGAAAATCGTCAACTTCAAGCTCGTCTGAAGAATGTTATTTCTTTAGACAAAATGAACCAGGCTCTGGAGAAGAAGGATCAGGATCTTGCCGCGGCCCAGAAGGAGGCACGAGAGAAAACATCACATGCGGACAAGAAGCTGGCTTCAGTCAGCAAGTTGGAAGAGAACTCCCAGTTGAAGACCGCTGTTTCTAAGGCCAACCAAGAGGTTGCGCGGCTGAAGAAAGACAAGGAGAACTTGACCGATGAAGTTGGAAGCCTTAAGGCCAAGAAGGGCAAACTGGAATCTTATCTAGGGCAGCTTGCTGCGAAATTGGTCTTGAAGCTTGAAGGTATTTCCTCCTGCCCGACTGGTTTGTTGATGTTGATTGACACGCCTTGTTAAACTATCGAGTCACTTCTTTTCCGACTGTGCAGAACTTTGCCAAGACTTTGAAGCGGAAACTAGGCGAGTCGAAACGGGTCTTGACCCCATCAACTCCCATGTCAAGGATAATGTTGCAATGCACGTGTTGTAGTTGGAATCTCGTGTGAATAGTGTTGTGGATTATCTTGCTCGACTGAAGGCTGCAATGACATGGATTGATGCTGAACTCTGGCCTCAGGTGGAACTCTCACAGGATCTCGAGTCTCTGATGAGTCGACTGAAACAAATCCCTGGTCGAATGTAGGAATGGAAGAATTCATCTGCTCATTGTGGTGCTCACGTCGCTCTGTCACTGGTCCTAGTGCACTGCAAGGATGTCAAAGAAGACAAGCTGGCTGCCCTCAAGGTTGCAAACACCAAGAAGCTCACTTTCTAGTCCTTTATGGACACCTTCCTTGACGCCGCCACCCGCATCACAGACAGCATTGACCTTGACAGTTTCTGTGAGCTAGCAAGTCCTTCTCCTGCCGAGTGAACAGAAACATTATGTACTACCTTTATTTTCCTCAGAATGCCGAGTGGTTTATGTAACCGTTAAACTCTTTCAGGCTTGATGCCTGAGTACTTCTTCCCGTCGCGGTTCTGAACTTTTGCGGGCTTTATCTGAACTTGGTTCTCCTTGAATATCATGGCTTTTGCTTTTATTGTTTCTGAATGTCTTTCGACTCCGAGTGAACTTGATCTTTTCACCTTTCGTCGAGTGGACCTGAAACCTCGTCGTCCTTGCGGAACAGGATGGAACATACATTGTACTTGTGATGCAGCCCATACGAGGTGGTCAATCGACACCTCACCGTCCTTGCGGATTGGGATGGAGCGCATGTTGTATTTGTGGTGCAGCTCATACGAGGTGTTAAATCGACACCTCGTCGTCCTTGCGGATCGGGATGGAGCGCACATTGTGAGGATTTCTCTCCACTCGAATAGTTTTTAACTTAAGAGATTACGGGGTCGCAGCTAAGCCCCCGAGTGGGAGGATTGTCTCCACTCGGAATGTACTTTTTAACTTAGGCGATTACGGGGTCGCAGCTAAGCCTCCCAGTGGGAGGATTGCTCTCCACTCGGAATGTTTTTATCTTAGGCGATTATGGGGTCGCAACTAAGCCCCGAGTGGGAGGATTGCTCTCCACTCGGAATGTTTTTAACTTAGGAGATTGCGGGCTCGTGGCAAAGCCCTCGAGTGGGAGGATTGCTCTCCACTCGGAATGTTTTTAACTTAGGCGATTACGGGGTCGCAGCTAAACCTTCGAGTGGGAGGATTGCTCTCCACTCGGAATGTTTTTAACTTAGGCGATTACGGGGTCGCAGCCAAGCCCTCGAGTGGGAGGATTGCTCTCCACTCGGAATATTTTTAACTTAGGCGATTACGGAGTCGCAGCTAAGCCCCCGAGTGGAAGGATTGCTCTCCACTCGGAATGTTTTTAACTTAGGCGATTATGGGGTCGCAGCTAAGCCTCCTAGTGGGAGGATTGCTCTCAACTCGGAATGTTTTTAACTTAGGCGATTATGGGGTCGCAGCTAAGCCCCCGAGTGGGAGGATTGCTCTCCACTCGGAATGTTTTTAACTTAGGTGATTACGGGGTCGCAGCTAAGCCTCTGAGTGGGAGGATTGCTCTCCACTCGGAATGTTTTTAACTTAGGCGATTATAGGGTCGCAACTAAGCCCCCGAGTGGGAGGATTGCTCTCCACTCAGAATGTTTTTCACTTAGGTGATTACGGGGTCGCAGCTAAGCCTCCGAGTGGGAGGATTGCTCTCCACTCGGAATGTTTTTCACTTAGGCGATTACGGGGTCGCAGCTAAGCCTCTGAGTGGGAGGATCGCTCTCCACTCGGAATGTTTTTTAACTTAGGCGAATCAGGTTCACGTCTAAGGCACCCACTGGGGGGATTTGGACACAAATGGTTATGGGGAATCAACCATTAGGATACTGTAAAAATCTTGTCTTTGAAAAGCAAACTGAAGTACTCATTACAACTCATCGGGTTGAGTGAACCTTAAGTATAGAAAGGACGAACCAGCTCCGCATTCCATGTGTGTGGCTCGTCCATGTTCTTGGCTACGTTGTAGATGTGGTACGCTCCATTGTGAAGAACCTTGATGATGATGAAGGGACCTTCCCAGGCCAGAGCGAGCTTGTGGGGCCGTTTATGATCCACTCGGAGCACAAGGTCTCCTTCCTGATATGCTCGACCTCTGGTGTTACGAGCATGGAATCGGCGCAGATCTTGCTGATAGATGGTCGACCGAATCAAAACCATCTCGCGTTCCTCTTCCAAGAGATCAACTACATCTTTGCATGCCTGCTCTGCTTCAGCTTCTGAGAAGAGTTCCACTCGGGGGGCATTGTGCAGCAAGTCACTCCGAAGCACAACCTCGGGGCCGTACACCAGGAAGAAAGGGGTTCGGCCAGTCGACCGGTTCAGCGTTGTTCTCAGTCCCTAGAGACCGGACGGTAATTCAGTCACCCAAGCACCATCAGCGTGCTAAAGGTCATGCATCAGTCGGGGTTTAAACCCTTGGAGGATCAAACCATTTGCCATTTCTTCTTGTCAATTCGACTGCGGGTGTGGAACAGACGCATAGTTAACCCGAGTGCCTTGGGACGCACAGAATGCCTTGAACTCATCAGAATCAAAGTTGGACCCGTTATCTATGATAATGCTGTGAGGAACTCCATATCTGAATATCAACTCCGTGAGAAAACTGGCGGTAGTTCCTACACAAAGGTTTTTGATGGGCTTAGCTTCGATCCACTTGGTTAACTTGTCGACTGCTACGAGCAAATGGATGAAACCGCTTGCGCCGGTCTTCAAGGGTCCAACCATACCCTAGACTGCAAACGGCCAGACGAGTGGAATGGTCTTCAGGGCAGATGCAAGCTTGTGGGACATGTTGGAGTAGAACTGGCAACCTGCGCACTTGTCAACTATATCTTTCGCCATCTCATTTGCCCAAGGCCAATAGAATCATGCTCGGTATGCTTTGGCCATGATGGTCTGAGAGGACGCATGGTGACCACAGGTCCCCGAGTAGATATCGTTTAGGATCATTCGACCTTCTTCTGGGGTGATGTAGCACTGAGCCACTCCTGTGACGCTTTCTCTGAAAAGTTGTCCTTTTATCACTGTGAAGGCTTTGGATTGACAGACTATCTGGCGAGCTTCATCCTCATCCTCTCGGAGTTCCTTCCTGAGAATGTATGCGATGTACGATATTGTCCAGTTGGGCGTGATCACCAAGACTTCCATGATCAAGTCGACCACGGCTGGAACCTCGATCTCAGTCGGGTCAGTTGAACTTATTGGTTGCGGGGGCTCTTCCTTGAAGGGATCTTCTTGCACTGATGGGGTATGGATATGCTCCAAGAACACGTTGCTGGGAATAGGTTTCCGAGTGGAACCTATCTTTGCCAGATCATTAGCAGCTTGATTCTTGATTTGTGGTATGTGGTGGAGCTCTAACCCCTCAAACTTCTTCTCTAGCTTTCTCACTGCATTGCAATAACCTGTCGTTGCGGGACTCGAGACATCCCATTCCTTCATTACTTGATTAACCACTAAGTCTGAGTCGCCATAAACCATCAAGCGCTGGACGCCGAGTGAAATGGCCATACACAACCCATACAATAGTGCCTCATACTCAGCTTCATTGTTCGAAGAATCAAAGTGAATCTGGAGGACATAACTGAGCTTGTCTCCTCGTGGGGATACTAAGACCACTCCTGCACCAGAGCCATTTAACATTTTGGATCCATCAAAGAATATGGTCCAATGTTTCGACTGGATTTGAGTCGGTTGTTGTTGTTGTTGTTCTGTCCACTCTGCGAGAAAATCTGCAATTGCTTGAGACTTGATGGCATTTTTTGACTCAAACTTGATATCTAAAGGAAGAAGTTCAATCGCCCACTTTGCCACTCGACCAGTTGCATCTCTGTTATTCAGAATCTCCAACAATGGAGCGTCGCTGACGACTGAAACTGGGTGACAGAAAAATAGTGTGCAACCTTCTTCATGGTCAGGTAAATCCCATAAACAAGCTTCTGATAGTGAGGGTATCTCTGCTTGGACGGGCTTAAGACTTCTGAAATGTAATATACGGGGCGCTGAACTTTGAAGGCCTTGCCTTCCTCTTCTCGCTTGACTGTGAGCACTGTGCTAACAACTTGTTCCGTGGCTGCGATGTAAAGCAGTAAAGGCTCCTTGCTGATTGGAGCAACAGGCACCGGCTGGGTGGAAAGTAGGGCTTTGAGATCTTCAAACACTAATTCAGATTTGTCATTCCACTCGAACTTGTCAGACTTCTTCATCAATCGATAAAGAGGCAACGCCTTTTCACCGAGACATGAGATGAATCGGCTCAATGCAGCCAAACAACCAGTAAGCTTCTGAACATCGTGCACACACACTGGGTGTTTCATTCGGAGGATTGTGCCAATCTTCTCTGGATTCGTGTCGATTCCTTGTTCAGAAACGAGAAAAATGAGCAACTTTCCTCCGGGGACTCCGAATGTGCACTTTGATGGGTTAAGCTTGATATCATACCTTCTTAGGTTGGCAAAAGTTTCAGCAAGGTCGGCCAGCAGGTCGGAACCTTTGCGTGACTTAACCACTATGTCATCTATGTATGCTTCCACATTCCGACTGATCTGAGTGAGCAGGCACTTCTGAATCATGCGCATAAATGTGGCACCAACATTCTTGAGGCCAAAGGGCATAGTAACATAGCAAAAACACCCGAACGGGGTGATGAAAGTTGTCTTTATCTCATCAAGTCCATACAGTCGGATCTGATGGTACCCGGAATAAGCGTCCAGGAAGGACAGTCGCTCACATCCCGCAGTTGAGTCGACTATCTGGTCGATGTGGGGCAGAGGAAAATGATCCTTCAGGCAGGCCCGATTGATGTGCTTGAAATCAATACACATTCGAAGTGATTTATCTTTCTTGGGAACCATAACGACATTGGCGAGCCACTCGGAGTGGTATATCTCGCGGATGAACTCAGCGGCCAGAAGCCGAGCCACCTCCTCGCCAATTGCCTTTCTCTTCTCCATGGCGGACCAACGGAGATGCTCCTTAACGGGTTTTGCCTTTGTGTCGACTCGCAAACGGTGCTCAGCCAGTCCCCTGGGTACACCTGGCATGTCAGCTGGCTTCCATGCAAAGATGTCCCAGTTCTCATGGAGGAACTGGATGAGCGCTTCTTCCTATTTGTTGTCGAGTGTAGTTGAGATATGGGTCGGAGCAGCATTGGGTTTGGTCGGGTGAATGTGGACTGGCTTGGTCTCGCCGACCGACTAAAATGCAGACTCCGAGGCAGGCCTCTTGGCACGCAGCAAATCACACGGATCTGCAATTTTCTGGTACTCTTGAAACTCTACTGCTGCCATATGCTCATCTGCTATTTTTGCACCGTCCTGAAGACAGTCTTCTGCTCTCTTATGGTTACCTAAAACCGTTATCACGCCTCTGGGGCCAGGCATCTTCATCTTGAGGTATACATAACACGGTCGTGCCATAAAGCTAGCATAGGTAGGTCTGCCCAGAATGGCATGATAGGCACTCTGGAAATCCACAACCTCAAACGTCAACTTCTCCTTGCGGAAATTCTTCTCATCGGCAAAAACCACGTAAAGAGTGATTTGGCCGAGTGATTCGGCTTTCTTTCTGGGATGACTCCATGGAATCGCATGTTGCTCTCACTCAGTTTGGACATCGGAATGCCCATTCCTTTGAGGGCCTCGGCATACAGGATATTCAGACCACTGCCACCATCCATCAGAACCTTGGTCAGTCGGGTGCCCCCCACGACTGGGTTGACCACTAGAGCTTGCCACCCAGGGGTGGCTACGCGTGCCGGGTGGTCGGACTGGTCGAATGTGATGGGGTTTTTTGACCACTTCAAATACCTTGGTGTTGCCGGAGCAACCATGTTCACCTCTCTGTTAATGACCTTCAGTCGACTTCTGCTCTCGGGATCAGTAAAAATCACGAAGGTGGCATTGACATCGGGGTAACCATCATCATCATCCTTATCTTCTTCTTCCTTATGGGACTCTTTGTCCTTTTCATTGGGTTTGTTTTCTCGGAAGTTCTGGATTAGGAGTCGACATTGTCGACTGGTATGCTTGGGGAGAATCAGGTTCCCCTCCTCATCCTTCTTGGTGTGAATGTGACACGGGAAATCCATCACATTGTTTCCATCTTGGTCCTTCACTTTCTTAGGGGCCCAAGGCCCTTTGGGCTTCCCTTTGAATTTTCCTTGATTCAACACTTCTGCTTCGGCAGGACCTGCTGCCTCAGCTTTTCGCTTCTGCTTCCGCCTGGAATTTTTTCCTCCGGTGTCTTGGGCCACTATTTTGTTCTTACCTCTCCGAAGTCGGTCCTCCTCTTTGCCATTAGCATACTTGGTGGCAATCTCCATCATCCGTGTTAGGGTCATATCTCCTGTCCGACCGAACTTCACATTGAGCTCTCTGTAGCGAACGCCTTCCTAGAAGGCACAGACTGCTTGGTGATCTGACACATTCTCCACTGTGTGGTGCAGAGTGATCCATCTCTGGATATAGTCTCTCAAGGTTTCATTCGGTTTCTGCATGCAATGCTGCAATTCCGGTAGACCAGCAGGTCTCTTGCAAGTGCTCTCAAATGTTCTGGTAAACACTCGGGCTAACTCATCCCAACTCAAAGTGCTCTCAGGGGCCAACTGAGTCAGCCAAGCCCTAGCAGAACCTTCAAGCATCAGAGGGAGGTGCTTCATGTCCACCTCATCGCTACCACCACCAATGTGCACAGCCACTCAGTAGTCCTCAAGCCAAGTGTCGGGCTTCGACTCTCCCGTGAACTTACTGACGCTAGTCGCCAATTTGAAGTTATGAGGGATCTCAGCGGCTCTGATGGCTCTTCCGAAACACTCTGGGCCAGAAATGTGGACCCTGCTTCCACTGGGCCTGTCTCTATCCGACCCTTCTTTGTATGCTCTGTTCTATTCAGCCAAACCCTCCACAAGGACGAACCTTGCATCAAAGCCGGGCTCTCTGGGGTCGAATGGAACTCTGTGGTCATTTTCATACGAACGCATGTCATCATATCCCGGGGCGCATATGACATGTCCCTCAGAAGGGGTGAAGGCGCTCGACGGTGGTTGTCGTGGGCATACTCGCGATCATACTCTCCATGAGCTCTTCCTAGATGCCCATCCTGGCGGCGAACACGATCTTAACGCTGCAAAGGCGGCCTAGGACTGTGTACCGACTGAACGGTGTCTGCTCTTACTGACCTGCTGTGGATTCTGTTCTGCGACTAGGACACAGTGGGGTTCTGGTCTCCCGCTGCTCGGAGCAGCGCTCTGATCTATTCCAAGCCCCTTCCAGCCTCTGAACAGGACGGCTGAACAGACTCTGTGATACATGCAGCAGCTGCTAAATTCTGAATCGGTGTGCGGAATACCTGAGTTTCCGGTGGAAACAATTGCCGTGAACACCGACTGGACCCAGGGATCAGTTGACAGGCATGCTCGTCGAGAGAATGTTGGAGATTCTCCAAACGGGTGCGCTCAGCAAGCGTGGCCAGGCGCACTGCCTCCAAGGCCGAGCCTCGGCGGTTTCCCCTATGATGGGGGTCTGGAGAGCCTCCACGTTGCGGCGGTGCAACTCCCCCTCTGCTGTGAGCTGAGGTTGAGGCAGATACTCCTCATGGCCGAATGACGGGCCGTTGCCGTCACCGTCGCCGCCGCTGCGACGAAAACCTGGTGGACCGCGATGGGAGTTGACCATGAAGACTTCCGCCGCAGGGTCACAACTCCCGCTCAGAAAAGGTGTCTGCGAAATCAGTCGACAGGTCGACTGACCCGCAGCGAAATATGTCGGGCTCGATCACCGTGACTTGGGGGGTGAACGCCTGACGGGCCACCGCGTGCTTCACCCACCGCTGGAGCCGCGAACGACCAGATCACTTGCGGTGTGTCCAGCAGAGTGAGACAACGACACGAGGACCGACTAATACAGAGTCAACGACTGCCGAACGAGGACGCCGCATGCACTCGCGCGGAAGTGTGACAAGCCATGAATCATGAGGGCCTCGACGTCGAGGGGGGCCTCCTGAAGCCAGGCGGAGTCGTCGGCGACGAAAGTGAGCACGCCGAGTTGGAACTCGCGGCCCATGAACAAACCGTCGCCGGAAACCATGTTGATGAAGATTGAAGAAAACGCAACCTCGCCGGAAGTGGCTAAGATGCTTTGCCCCATGGTGGGCGCCAACTGTCGTGGTACTAAGTCTGACAGTAAGTACAGGGGGTACGAATGAGGAGGCAAGGTCCTAGCTACGACGAGATTGTATGCAAGTGTTTACCAGTTCAGGCCCCTCACGGAGGAGGTAAAAGCCCTACGTCTCGGTGCCCTGAGGCGGTCGACTGGAATATGATGTGTGTGTTACAAGGGGGGCGGACCCTTGTCCCAGAGGAGGGGGTGTCTTATATAGAGTGCGCCAGGACCCAGCCCACCTCCGTTAGTAGGGTTCAATGTACATAAAGATAGGGCGTTACTGATAACACCAGCTATAAAGTGTTATATATGCTTTTGAAGACTACGGAGTGAACGCCTGACCGTTGTTGTCCTGTACGGCTCCTGGTCTTCAGTAGGTCGAGTTATTTCTTGTATGGTCGAGCGATGTCAGGAGGGAGGGGTACCCGAGTGGTATGACTGGTCGAGTGGATTGCACTCGACGCCTTCAATTGGTACTCCCTGTTGTCTCTTGGGTGCCTTTGCTTTTAGGGTAGTGACCTTGGGTAGGGCGTATAGGCCAGGCCTATGACCCTACCCTAGGTCTATATCCTTATCACCAGCTGCCCCCCCCAGGACACCTTTTTAGGCTTGGTTTTAGGCTCGGACGGCGCTTTTCGCCGAAAAACGGCCCAGCCACGCCCCCAGCGTCCCCAGTGCGTCAAAATAGCGCCGGCAAACCCAGGCGAAACCCGGTGAAAGTTTTGGCGAATCGTGTCTCACCACATGTTCTTTTTTTGGCCCACTTAATCATTCTCACAATTTTTTGCTTGGGATGGGGTGTTACTGGGAAGATGCCCACTTTATTTCGCCGAATTTCGTCGGATGACCCTCAAGACATCAACTTTTTCGGTTCGGTGGTGTTCTTGAGGATGTCAACGGCTGGAGATGCTCTTAGCTAGAAGCTGATTCGTCTGGCAAATGAGAGCAGCTCCTGGCACGGTTCGCCAGATATTCATATACATAAAAGTATATGTTATAATATTTGAACACTGAAATTTATGACCTAAAAAGTCGGACACAACCTTGTAAACGTGACTGGAGGGAGTATATATATTAATTAAATGAATCAAAGGCAGTCAAACTTCCAAGAGCCTATCAGATCTCTTTTCTCCTCCATAAGAAAAACTCTTCTTCTTCTGTCGGCGGCACCGCCGGTCCGTCCCGTCTCTGATGGCCTCTAGGCCATGAAGGTGCGGAGGATCTCACCCCCTCCCCCCACCCCCACCCCCACCCCCTCTTGCGCGCCGGCGGGAGGGACTCATGTTCTTGTTAGATTCAGCATCTTGGTTGGGGCTGTAAGGCGGCGGCGATGTTCCATAGTAGGAATAATGTCTCTCACGTTCTATCCCCGTCCCGATTGTGCGCCTAGCATCATCGGAGGATGTGTGGAGGTTTATCTCCATTGGATCTTCAGGGATTTGGTCGTTGCTGGTCTTTGGTGGGTTTATTTGAATCCGGTCTTCGTTCGTCTTCATTTAGGTGTTTACAAGTTTGATCCTTCTGATCTATGATTTTCTTCATCGGCGATGATTGCTACTCTGGTGTGCTGGTCATATGGGGCCTTAGCACGACGACTTTCCGACTGTCTACTACAAAAATGTTTGCCCGGCTCCGGTGAGGGAGGGGCGATGATCGTTGCTAGGTGGTCCACGGACATGGTTGTAATTTTTATTACCTCTGTTGTTCTTTGTACTGTCATGGTTGAAGATGAATAAATTAGAAGTTTTTCAAGAAAAAAATATATGAATCGAAGCATAGAGCAGCCAACGGTTGAGGTTGATCTTGCGTTACATTTTTATTTCCCTTCTCATTACACCACTAATTTGGTTGATTGCGCGAAGCAGAAATTTTTGCCATTGTGTGGTCAGGGGTGTAGTAGTGTAGTAGAGGTGGCTGGAAAGCTCACGTCTGCAATGTATCTGTATAGTTCAGTCGGTCTTGCCGGTCATCATGGAGATGCCGGTGTTGCGGCCGAACCTGGAAACGGCGCAGTCGGCGGCAAAGATGTCGGAGGAGACATAGTTTGGCGCACCACCCATGATGGGCATGCTGGCGCGCACGCTCATCTCATTCACGTAGTCGGAGCGGTAGGTCTGGCCGAGCACGCCGTGCACGTCGTCGGTGAGGTCGTGGAACTTGAACCCAATGTCGAGGTGCGCGAGGCTGTCTCCTGACCCAGCGACGCCGTAGTTGTGGATGCGCGAGTCCTCCTCGGTGATGGGCACCACGTTGGCCATGATGTCGAACACGCCCCTCAGGTGCACCCTCACTCCGTTGGTCGCCGCCGTCCTCGTGACGGTCAGCCCTGGAACCGCGGCCGACTGCCACCGTGCGCCGGCCTCGATCGGGATCTCGATGGCCGCATCGTCGAAGGACATCTCGAGGTGATCAACGTCGCCGTTCCAGCTGGTGGTCTTCTGGGCTCCCATGAAGAGACGGTGGTGCGCGAAGCGGATGCCGAGGGCCTGGATCCAGGTGAAGTCGCGGCTCATGGAGGGGTTGCGCTTGCCGATGAAGTGGGCGTTGATGTGGAGGTCGGCGTCGGAGACGATGCAGAAGTCCTGGTCCTTCTTGCCGTGGAAGTAGAAGTTGTTGCCGTCGCCGCCGGTGAAGCGCGGGTCACCGCAAGACACGCCGGCGTAGAAGTCGCACACTAGAATCCAAAGTAAAGTCAATGACACCACATACACACATACAGAAAAGATATCATGCATGGTAAGAACAATCTCCTCAAACTTTACTGCAGTAGGTCTTGCAGCTGGGGCAGAGGACGATGCACTGGTTGGGGCAGCGCTTGTCGCACTTGCCCATGCAGCCCGCCTTCCTGCCGTTGGTGTCCTTGCACGACAGCTGCTGGCTCCTCTGCCCGAACTTCCCCGGGCTGATCATGTGGTAGTTGGGGGGCAGCTTCCTCGGCGGCTGGGCCTGGACGCCGGCGGCGGCCGCCAGGGCGCACACGGCCACCAGAGCGGCCAGCGCAGCAACCAGTTGCCGCGCCATGGATCGTCCTTCTTGCTAGATCGAGCACACTACTGAGATGGGTCGTGGTGGTGAGGTGTTTGTCGCATGTGAACGTTGCGATATATAGGGAAGTTCTCCCACTTGCAGGCCAGCATTCTCCGGAGACGCTTTGCGTTCACCTGCATGTTTCGTGTACGTGTGACACATCGAAAGGTCAACCGGGCATGTGATAGTCGATCGTTCCTGATCGCCTCCTAACTGTCTTCGCCAACACAACAGAGACCCCACTTGGAGTAGCTAAGTGTCATCGTGTGTGCTCAAAGCCCCCTTTCATCGTCCTAATCAATCCCTGCCCGGCCGCCATGGACAGCTCGATTACTGCCCCACTAATCAATCTAAACAAGTATATTTGCTTGCACACACATACACTGTACTTGTACAAAATAATGGGAGGCAAAAAGAGGGAATTAAACTAATGATTCTAGTTTTTTGTTTTAGCGATCATTATACTCATTTTTTAATTAAAACCACACAATAAATTACGTTGGTCATGTCGGATTTCCACGGTATACTTACACTACATGCTTTAAGGTGTGGAATTAAGATAAACACAACGACCTCGTTAAACAAAATTCGCTGCAGTAAAAAAAGCCTAAACTTAAACAAATAAAAATAAAACAAAAAACATATTTTTTCTAAAGTAGAATGAATTAGGGGCATTGATATTACCTTACAGAAGAAATAAAACGAAAGAAAAACTGTGCATCGTGGATGTCGATATTCTTTTCTACTCCCTCTTTTTTTTTTGCTTCCGCATATAAAATTTGGTCAAAGTCAAACTTTGTCAAGTTTGACTAACGTTATAGAAAGAACATCAACATTCACAATATGAAATCAATATTATTAGATGCATCATGAAATTTATTTTCATACCATATAGTTTTAGTATTGTAGATGTTGATATTTTTCTTATAAAGTTAGTCAAACTTTACATAGTTTGACTTTGACCAAATTTTATATGCGGACTAAAAAGAAACGAAGGGAGTACAGGCTTGACATAATTTAACCCTTTTTACTTAAGAGAAAAACAATATCGTTAGTGAAAAGATTAGGAAGTAGTATTAAGGAAATATGCCTAACATGGACTATCATAAAGACTTGTTGTCAAACTTATTTCTTACAAAGAGGATTCTGCGTGTACTAAAAACTTGCACACAAATATGCAAACTTGCACAATTTGGTACGTATTGTGCAGGAACAAGTGTAAACTAGTGCAAATATACTAGTGCAAGAACAAGTGTAAACATGCACATAGAAGTGGAAACTAAAACACCGATGCTAGCCTAGCGTTTTATGTCAGCAACTATTATGCTAAATCTTTAACTAAAATTACACAATAAATTACATTGGTCATATCAGATGTATACAATATTCATACACCACGGGATTTAAGGTGCGGAAATAAGGTCAACACAACAACATGATTAAAGAAAAACAAATTGTAGTAATAAAACATGAACTTAGACAAATAAAAATAAAAAATAAAAAATAAAAGCAGAATTCCAGGGAAGAATGAATTAGGTACATTGGTATTGTCCTAAAGAAGAAACAAAATGAAAGAAAAACTAGGTATTGTGAATGTCAATATTCTTTTCTATAAGCTCGATAATTTTTTAAAAAGTTTGACTTAAGACAAAACGAACACGGGTAGTCAGAATAAAAAGCAGTATTATGCAAATATGCTCAACAGCGCAAATCATAAAGACTTGTTTTTATACTTTTTTAATTATAAAGAGGATTAATAATGTATTAAAAACTTGCACAAAACATATGCAAAACTTGCATAATTCGGTATTGTGCAAAATAAGTTTAAACTAGTGCATGTTTAATAATAATAATAATAATAACATTCAAAATGGATCAAAACATGGAAAATGTCCATTTTAGATTTCTAGCACAAAAATCAAGTAGTATGGCACAATCACAATATCAATATGTTGTTGCATGCACACATATAGAGGAAAACCCCAACGGCGAAAAAAGTCGACTACACGTAGGTGAACAAAGACACAAATAAAATAATTGTTTATTGATTCAGTATATTAATAATAAAGACTAATTTCATTTTAAGTTCCTAACAGAAATTTAAATAGCATCACACTGCAGCACTAAATGCATCGTCTCATGCACAAATATAGGAAAAAAAATTATGACTAGAAAATTGACTAATCAGCAATAAACAATGACATAATAAAAAAGAAACAAAAAAATATTCAAATATAGAATGTATAGGGGCATTGATATTGCCCAAGAAGAACACATACCTTATACTCCCTCCATTCGGAATTACTTGTCAGAAAAATGAATCTATCTACAACTAAAATACATCTAAATACATTTATTTTTTAGACGAATAATTCCGAACGAAGGGAGTACATGCATACACACGTCATGTAATCACGCACACAGCAAGAACACGGACACACCGCAGACAAACAAACACACTGTCACGTACACACACACGTAAAGAAAGCACAGACACACTTCTCGACCTCCCCCCAAAAAAAAAAACTCACACACGCTGACATGGACTGATGCACGAATTGACTGATCGGATAGAGATTTTCAGATGCGTGACTAATAGTAAATATTTGTCGGCAAAATGGATGTATCTAGACATATTTTATTTTTAAATATATCTAATTTTTATTTATTTCTCTAATAAGTATTTCCGGATGGATGGAGTAGCAAACACATGGACTCATGCGTTTTTTACTCTTATTGCCTCCGTACGGAAATACTTGTCCTTTAAATGGTTGTATCTAGACTTATTTTAGTTATAGATACATTCATTTTATTTATTTGTAGGACAATTATTTTCTGATGGAGGGACTACATTTAGAGAGTTGCCGGCGTGTTTTTTATTGCGAGAACTATACCGATAGAAGATGCTGACGCTCAACCTTTTTACCCTCTATACTGTAGTTGTTGGGCTGGCCTGTTTTGTCTTTTTTTTTCTCATCACTGAGTTCGTTCAATCGAGTGAGTTCGCTGGTTCGCTCGCGTCGCTCAGGTTTTTTCTTTTTCGTTTTCATTTCTTTGTTTCTTCACATTTTTTTGATTTTTCTGTTGGTTTTCGTCGCTGGTTCTTTTTGTGTTTTACTTTGGTGGTTCTTTGCGTTTTTTTGTTTTCCTTTGTTTTTTCTTCAATTTTATTTATTTCCAAGTCAGTTTTCTATTTTTGTCTTTTTTCTTTGATATACTACGGTTTTCTTTTTTTAATAAGTTCTCTTCATTTTATTTCGCTTTCTTTTTTTGAATGTTTCTTTGTTTATTTTATTCGTTTCCTTGTATCTTTTGGTTTTCTTCATTTTTATTTTGTTTTGCGTAGGTTTTCTCAAGACATAATATAAGTTAATAATGTACACATGAAATATTTTTTGATACACATTGAATATTTTCAAATACATGATCTACATTTTTCTCAAATACATGTTTCTCAACACCATTTGGAATACATGGTCAACATTGTTTTGTACACCATTTGGAATACATGATCTACATTTTTTTAATGTTCAATTGACATTTTTAAAATACAAGATTAATATTTTTTGAATAAATGGTAAAATTTCTTCCTTTACAAACTTTAAAGTTTATCAAATACTTGGATAATATTTGTTATACAAGATTAATATTTTCTAATACATTGTCAACATTTTTTATTTGCACATTTTAACATATGTCAAATGCTTTATCGACATTTTTCAAATGTAATATTAACATTTTTTTCTAAATGCATGATTACTTTTTATATACACATTCTAAATTTTTAAAATGCTTGATAAAGAAAGATAAAAAGCATTTGACATATGTTAAAATGTGCAAATAAAAAAGTATATTTTGCAATGTATATGTTTAGAATTTTTTATACTGTAAAGAAAGATAAAAAGCATTTGACATATGTTAAAATGAAGCATTTTATATACACGTTCTAAATTTTTAAAATGCTTGATTAAAATTTTTAAAATGCTTTTTCAATATTTTTAAAAATGCTTCGACTGCAGCTAAGCACCCGAGTGAGAGGCAGACTCACCACTAGGTAGGATTTTAATCACTTAGGCGAGTACTGGACTGCAGCTAAGCCTCTGAGTGGGAGGCAGACTCACCACTTGGTAGGATTTCAAGCACTTAGGCGAGTACTGGACTATAGCTAAGCCCCCGACTGGGAGGTTGCTCTCCACTCGGTAGGATTTTTAAACACTTAGGCGAGTACTGGACTACAGCTAAGCCTCCGAGTGGGAGGTTTGCTCTCCACTCGGTAGGATTTCAAACACTTAGGCGAAACGGATTCGCAGCTAAGCCTCCGAGTGGGAGGTTTGCTCTCCACTCGGTAGGATTTTTAAACACTTAGGCAAGTACTAGACTGCAACTAAGCCCCTGAGTGGGAGGTTTGCTCTCCACTCGGTAGGATTTCAAACACTTAGGCGAGTACTGGACTGCAGCTAAGCCCCCGAGTGGGAGGTTTGCTCTCCACTCGGTAGGATTTTTAAACACTTAGGCGAGTACTGGACTGCAGCTAAGCCTCCGAGTGGGAGGTTTGCTCTCCACTCGGTAGGATTTCAAACAGTTAGGCGAAACGGATTCGCAGCTAAGCCTCCGAGTGTGAGGTTTGCTCTCCACTCGGTAGGATTTCAAACACTTAGGCGAAACGGATTCGCAGCTAAGTCTCCGAGTGAGAGGCTTGCTCGTCACTCGGCAGTAAATTTTTTACAAACTTAGGCGAAATAGATTCGCAGCTAAGCCACCCACTAGGGAATTAAACAAAAGTAGCAACAATTAATGGGAAAATTATAACACTTTTGTCTTTGATAAATAAACTACAGGAGTACTTTTATTACATCTCATCCGAGTGAATACTTAAGTGTAAAAGGGGTGGAGCAGATCCGCATTCCAAGCTCGTGGCTCATCAATCTGGCGATCGACGTTGTAAAGGCGGTACGCTCCGTTGTGGTGAACTTTGGTGACGAGGAAGGGGCCTTCCCAAGTAGGGGCGAGTTTGTGTGGCTTCTGTTGGTCCACTCGGAGGACCAAGTCTCTTTCTTGGAAGGCTCGACTCTTCACGTTTCTGGCATGGAATCGATGCAAGTCTTGCTGATAGATGGTCGATCGGATCATGGCCATCTCTCTTTCTTCTTCCAGAAGGTCGACTACGTCCTGTCGGGCTTGCTCTGCTTCAACTTCAGAGTAGAGCTCGACTTGTGGTGCATTGTGAAGCAGATCACTCGGTAGAACCGCTTCAGCTCCATAGACCAGAAAGAATGGAGTTCTCCCAGTCGACCGATTTGGAGTAGTCCTCAATCCCCAAAGAACTGATGGAAGTTCGTCGACCCATGCGCCTGCTGCGTGTTTGAGATCACGCATCAATCGGGGTTTCAGCCCTTTGAGAATTAGGCCGTTGGCTCTTTCTGCTTGTCCATTTGACTGGGGATGGGCGGCTGAAGCGTAGTTGACTCGTGTGCCTTGAGAAGCACAGAAGGCTTTGAATTGGTTGGAATCGAAGTTTGACCCATTATCAGTGATGATGCTATGCGGAACTCCATATCTGAATATCAACTCTTTGATGAAGCTGATAGCAGAGTCGGCATCAAGATTCTTGATAGGCTTGGCTTCGATCCACTTGGTGAACTTGTCGACTGCCACCAGTACATGGGTGAAGCCGCTCCTGCCAGTCCTCAGTGGTCCAACCATATCTAATCCCCAAACAGCGAAGGGCCAGGCGATTTGAATGGTCTTCAGGGCTGAGGCGGGCATGTGTGACATATTGGAGTAGAACTGACATCCTTCACACTTGTCGACTATCTCTTTTGCCATTTCATTTGCTCTGGGCCAGTAAAAACCCGCTCGGTATGCTTTAGCCACAATAGTCCGAGAGGACGCATGATGGCCACAGGTCCCCGAGTGGATGTCGTTAAGAATTATCCGACCCTCTTCTGGAGTTATGCATTTCTGTCTGGCTCGAGTCTCGTTTTCTCTGTACAATTGTCCCTTCATCACAGTAAAGGCTTTGGATCGACGGACGATCTGTCGAGCCTCTTCTTCATTCTCGGGGAGCTCTTTCCTTAGGATATATGCGATGTACGGCATTGTCCAGTCGGGAGTGATAACCAAAACTTCCATGATCAGGTCGACCATGGCTGGGATCTCGACTTCAGTCGGATCTGTGGCGCTTTTTGCCTGCGGGGCTTCTTCGGTGAAAGGATCTTCTTGTACTGACGGTGCATGAATATGTTCCAAAAACACACCACTGGGAATAGCTTCTCTCTTGGAACCTATCTTTGCCAAATCATCAGCTGCTTGATTTTTCAGTCGGGGTATATGATGAAGCTCTAACCCCTCGAATTTCTTCTCCAGCTTTCTTACTGCGTTGAAGTAACCAGTCATGGATGGGCTTCTGACGTCCCACTCCTTCATCACTTGGTTAACCACCAAATCCGAGTTGCCGTAGACCATCAGGCAACGGACGCCGAGTGAAATGGCCATACGCAACCCATACAAAAGTGCTTCATATTCTGCTTCGTTGTTGGAGGAATCAGAGTGAATCTGGAGTACATATATGAGCTTATCTCCTCGGGGGGAAACCAACACTACCCCAACACCGGAACCATTCAGCATCTTAGAGCCATCAAAGAACATGGTCCAATGCTCCGACTGAACTTGAGTCGGCAGTTGCTGTTCCGTCCACTCGGCGAGGAAATCTGTTATTGCTTGGGACTTGATAGCTTTCTTTGCCTCAAATCTGATATCCAGGGGAAGGAGTTCAATCGCCCATTTTGCCACTCGACCAGTTGTGTCTCTGTTGTGCGGAATCTCTGATAATGGGGCGTCGCTGATGACTGTAATGGTAGGTACGGTCAGAGAAGTAGTGAACAACTTTCTTCGTGGTCATATAAATCCCATATACAAGCTTTTGATAATGAGGGTATCTTTGCTTTGATGGGGTCAGGACTTCAGAAATATAATATACTGGGCGCTGAACTTTGAAGGCTTTCCCTTCTTCCCGCTCGACCGTAAGTACTGTACTGACGACTTGTCCTGTGGCTGCAATGTAAAGCAGCAAAGGCTCTTTGCTGATCGGGGCAACAAGCACCGGATGGGTGGAAAGCAGGGCTTTTAGCTCTGCAAACGCCGTGTCAGCTTCGGGAGCCCACTCGAACTTGTCCGACTTCTTCATCAATCGGTAAAGAGGCGATGCCTTTTCACCGAGACGAGAGATGAATCGACTTAAAGCGGCCAAGAAACCAGTAAGCTTCTGAACATCATGCACACGCACAGGTCGTTTCATTCGGAGTATAGTGCCCACTTTCTCTGTATTTGCGTCGATTCCTCGTTCGGAAACAAGAAAGCCGAGTAATTTTCCGCCAGGAACTCCGAATGTGCACTTCGATGGATTAAGCTTAATATCCTACCTCCTGAGGTTGGCAAAAGTCTCAGCGATGTCAGTCAGCAGGTCAGAACCTTTCCGTGACTTGACCATAATGTCATCCATGTATGCTTCCACATTCCGACTAATTTGAGTGAGCAAACACTTCTGAATCATCCTCATGAACGTGGCTCCGGCATTCTTGAGGCTGAATGGCATGGTGACATAACAGAAGCACCCGAATGGGGTGATGAAAGCCGTTTCGATCTCATCGGGCCCATACAGACGGATCTGATGGTACCCGGAATAGGCGTCTAAGAAAGACAGTCGCTCACATCCCGCAATCGAGTCGACTATTTGGTCGATGCGGGGGAGAGGAAAATGATCTTTCGGGCAGGCCCGATTGATATGTTTAAAGTCAATGCACATGTGAAGTGACTTGTCCTTCTTGGGGACCATGACAACATTGGTGAGCCACTCGGAGTGGTAAATCTCTCGGATAAACTCTGCTACTAAGAGCCGAGCCACCTCTTCGCCAATGGCCTTCCTTTTCTGGATGGCAGACCATCCCAGATGTTCCTTGACAGGTTTCGCCTTTGAGTTGACTCATAGATGGTGCTCAGCCAGCCCCTTGGGTACACCTAGCATATCAGAAGGTTTCCATGCAAAGATGTCCCAGTTCTCACAGAGGAACTGGATGAGCACTTCTTCCTATTTGGGGTCGAGTGTTGTGGAGATATTAGTCGGAGCAGCGTTGGGGTCGGTCGGGTGGATGTGAACTGGCTTTGTCTCACCGGACGACTGAAATGCTGATTCTTTAGCAGGCTTCTTAGCTCGCAACAAATCACTCGGATCTGCATTTTCTGGTGTTCTTGCCACTCTTCTGCTACCATCTGAGCATCGGTGATCTTTGAGCCCTTCTAAAAGCACTCTTCCGCCTTCTTGCAATTACCAGTAATAGTGATCACACCTTTAGGGTCAGGCATCTTCAATTTGAGGTACATGTAACATGGTCGAGCCATAAAACGTGCATAAGCTGGCCTGCCCAAAATAGCGTGATAGGCACTCTGGAAATCCACGACCTCAAATGTCAACTTTTCTTTGCGGAAATTTTTGGAGTCACCAAAAACCACATCGAGAGCAATCTGGACGAGTGACGCGGCCTTCTTGCCAGGAATAACTCCATAAAAACTCATGTTGCTGGTACTGAGTCTGGACATCGGAATGCCCATCCCTTTCAGTGTCTCTGCGTACAGTATATTTAAACTACTGCCACCATCCATCAACACTTTAGTCAGTCGAGTACCTTCGACGACTGGGTCGACCACCAGAGCTTGCCTCCCAGGGGTGGCTATGTGCGTCGGGTGATCAGACTGATCGAATGTGATGGTTGTTGGTGTCAAAACCGGCGGATCTCGGGTAGGGGGTCCCAAACTGTGCGTCTAGGCGGATGGTAACAGGAGACAAGGGACACGATGTTTTACCCAGGTTCGGGCCCTCTTGATGGAGGTAAAACCCTACGTCCTGCTTGATTGATATTGATGATATGGGTATTACAAGAGTAGATCTACCACGAGATTAAGGAGGCTAAACCCTAGAAGCTAGCCTATGGTATGATTGTTGTTCGTCCTACGGACTAAAGCCATCCGGTTTATATAGACACCGGAGAGGGCTAGGGTTACACAGAGTCGGTTACAATGGTAGGAAATCTACATATCCGTATCGCCAAGCTTGCTTTCCACGCCAAGGAAAGTCCCATCCGGACACGGGACAAAGTCTTCAATCTTGTATCTTCATAGTCTTGTAGTCCGGCCGATGATGATAGTTCGGCTATCCGGACAACCCCTAGTCCGGGACTCCCTCAGTAGCCCCCAAACCAGGCTTCAATGACGGCGAGTCCGACACGTATGTTGTCTTCGGCGTTTGCAAGGCGGGTTCTCCTCCATGTTCCATGTGTCAGCCGAATAGTGTCCGGTTTCTTCATAAATGTCGCGCTCCTCGGCTTCCACGTCCAATAATAGCCTTCTTCCACGTGTTGCATGAATGCGAAAAGCCAGGGTATTTTTACATTTTACCCCCCTAGCCGTGCGAATAAGCCGTCTATAAGAGAGGCGTGGATCCAGATCCGAATCACATCATCCTCCTCCTTCCGCAAGTATTCATCGAAGCGCATCTGGCAAGAATCCATTCAAACATGGATAGTCGACGCGGCTCCTCTTCTCGCGCTCCCAGTCCTCAGCCAGGAGATTGGAGGAGATGCTCAGTCCCGCATAGCGAGTTAGTGATGCTCCAAGCAGAGGGATCCCTTCCCCCAGCCTTTATGGTTCCGGTTCGAGCCAGACTGGCGACCTACAAGGGTGGGAAGCAGGCGGAGAGCGTCCCCAATCCCTCCAAAGGAGAGCGGGTATGCTTCGTCCCCTACTTAATAAGGGGACTCGGATTTCCCATACATCCGTTTCTCCGGGGGCTCCTGGAGTTCTACGGACTCCAACTTCACCACCTCACACCTGCCTCCATTTTACACATTCGCGGGCTTTGTAGCTGTTTGCGAGCTGTTCTTGGGCATCGAGCCCCATTTTGCGCTGTGGAAGAGACTATTTTGCCTCGTACCCCGTTCTCACGAGGGGTCGATATATCAAGTGGGCGGAGCCGAAATATGGCGCATTGCTGGGACCGGATATCTATCCGGAACCCCGAAGAAGGCGTCCAAAGACTGGCCTTCGGAGTGGTTCTATATGGAAGACGCCCCGCTGCCGGATCCAGTTCGGATCGGCCTCCCGGAGTTTAGCAACGCTCCTATGAAGAAACGCCTGAGTTGGCGCCCGCGGAGCCCTCAACGGGAAGATGATAGGAGCGTCCATTATCTGATGGGCCGGATACGGTTACTGGCCCATTCCGGATTAACCATGATTGGAGTCATGGCCACATGCATTATGCGAGGGGTGCAGCCGCTCCAATATAGGGCCACCTCATGTGGGATTTCAACGGGGAGAACGACGCCACCCGTCATGGCCGCAAGGGGCCGGGATCGGCCGCCGATCTGGTGAAGATCCTGTCCGGCTTGTACAAGGGGGAGAAGGAGGACTTCCTCCGCATGAGTCCATTGAATGGATTCTCCATGAATAACCCTCGGAGCTGGGTAAGCGGACGTTTATATATCTGATCCGTGCCTTCAAAGATAAGTGTCTTACTTTATGATTTCGACGCAGGAACTGCGCCGGGATGTGGAGGGCATAGAAAGCCCGACTCCGCGACCCGAGGATCCGGGAAGATCCCTTGATCCGGCCTCCAGAGAGGATCCGGACATAACGGTGGAACTGATTGACGGGGTGTTCCACCAGCTCAGCATAGACAATGCTCTAGTCGCCATTACGGCTGACTACCCCGGTTTATCCCCGGCTTCCCAGGTGAGTACGACCGAAGTCCTGACACCGTTACCTTTTTAATGCTTATTTCTGACCATCGTGTACCAATGGTGCTTCGCAGGAGGGGCCTTTACGGCGGGAAGCCGAGCCCGCGACAACCGACCAACCAAGGTCAGTGCGTCCCAGCAGGTGGAAGAGCAGTGCGGCACGAATCAAAACGTCGCCGCAAAGGTATGGCGCACCATTGTCTTTTAAGGGAAAGACTCCTGGGAGGTATATTAATGCTCATGATTCTTCCAGGAGAAAGAGCACTCGCCGAACTGAGTCCCGAGAGGTTGCTAACCAAGCCTCCGCCTGTCAGGCCCCAACGCCTGGTCCGGAGAGGGAGGCGAGCGCAAGGTGCGAGCCGGATGCTCCTCCAACGGAGGATGCCGACAGGTTGTCCGCCACCAGATCTGAGGTGGAGAGCGCCATGAATCACAGGCGCCGTCGGACAGTTCTTCGTGACGCATGTGTTGGGGAACGTAGTAATTTCAAAATTTTCCTACGTACACGCAAGATCATGGTGATGGTATAGCAACAAGAGGGGAGAGTGTTGTCCACGTACCCTCATAGACCGTAAGCGGAAGCGTTAGCACAACGCGGTTGATGTAGTCGTACGTCTTCACGATCCGACCAATCCAAGCACCGAACGTACGGCACCTCCGAGTTCAGCACACGTTCAGCTCGATGACGATCCCCGGGCTCCGATCCAGCAAAGCTTCGGGGATGAGTTCCGTAAGCACGATGGAGTGGTGACGATGATGATGTTCTACCGGCGCAGGGCTTCGCCTAAACTCCGCGACAATATGACCGAGGTGGAATATGGTGGAGGGGGGCACCGCACACGGCTAAGGAACGATCCGTAGATCAACTTGTGTGTCATGGGGTGCCCCCCTGCCCCCGTATATAAAGGAGCCAGGGGGGAGGAGGCGGCCGGCCAAGGAGGGCGCGGCAAGGGGGGAGTCCTACTCCCACCGGGAGTAGGACTCCCTTCTTTCCTGGTTGGAATAGGAGAAGGGGGGAAAGAGGAGGAAGAGGGGAAGGAAAGGGGGGCGCCGCCCCCCTTCCCTTGTCCTATTCGGACTAGGAAGGGGAGGGGCGCGCGGCCCCCTCCTGCCTCCTTCCCTCTTCTCCCTCGAGGCCCATGTAGGCCCAATAACCCCCCGGGGGGTTCCGGTAACCTCCCGGTACTCCGGTAAAACGCCGATTTCACCCGGAACGATTCCGATGTCCAAATATAGGCTTCCAATATATCGATCTTTATGTCTCGACCATTTCGAGACTCCTCGTTACGTCCGTGATCACATCCGGGACTCCGAACAAACTTCGGTACATCAAAACTTATAAACTCATAATAAAACTATCATCGTAACGTTAAGCGTGCGGACCCTACGGGTTCGAGAACTATGTAGACATGACCTAGAACTATTATCGGTCAATAACCAATAGCGGAACCTGGATGCCCATATTGGTTCCTACATATTCTACGAAGATCTTTATCGATCAAACCGCATAACAACATACGTTGTTCCCTTTGTCATCGGTATGTTACTTGCCCGAGATTTGATCGTCGGTATCCAATGCCTAGTTCAATCTCGTTACCGGCAAGTCTCTTTACTCGTTACGTAATGCATCATTCCGTAACTAACTCATTAGCTACATTGCTTGCAAGGCTTATAGTGATGTGCATTACCGAGAGGGCCCAGAGATACCTCTCCGACAATCGGAGTGACAAAACCTAATCTCGAAATACGCCAACCCAACATGTACCTTTGGAGACACCTGTAGTACTCCTTTATAATCACACAGTTACGTTGTGACGTTTGGTAGCACCCAAAGTGTTCCTCCGGTAAACGGGAGTTGCATAATCTCATAGTTACAGGAACATGTATAAGTCATGAAGAAAGCAATAGCAACATACTAAACGATCAAGTGCTAGGCTAACGGAATGGGTCATGTCAATCACATCATTCTTCTAATGATGTGATCCCATTAATCAAATGACAACACATGTCTATTGTTAGGAAACATAACCATCTTTGATTAATGAGCTAGTCAAGTAGAGGCATACAAGTGACTATATGTTTGTCTATGTATTCACACATGTATCATGTTTCCGGTTAATACAATTCTAGCATGAATAATAAACATTTATCATGATATGAGGAAATAAATAATAACTTTATTATTGCCTCTAGGGCATATTTCCTTCAGTCTCCCACTTGCACTAGAGTCAATAATCTAGATTACATAGTAATGATTCTAACACCCATGGAGTCTTGGTGCTGATCATGTTTGCTCGTGAGAGTGGCTTAGTCAATGGGTCTGCAACATTCAGATCCGTATGTATCTTGCAAATCTCTATGTCTCCCACTTGGACTTGGTCCCGAATGGAATTGAAGCGTCTCTTAATGTGCTTGGTCCTCTTGTGAAATCTGGATTCCTTTGCCAAGGCAATTGCACCAGTATTGTCACAGAAGATTTTCATTGGTCCCGATGCACTAGGTATGACACCTAGATCTGAAATGAACTCCTTCATCCAGACTCCTTCATTTGTTGCTTCTGAAGCAGCTATGTACTCCGCTTCACATGTAGATCCAGCCATGACGCTTTGTTTAGAACTGCACCAACTTACAGCTCCACCGTTTAATAAAAACACGTATCCGGTTTGCGATTTAGAATCGTCCGGATCAGTGTCAAAGCTTGCATCGACGTAACCATTTACGACTAGATCTTTGTCACCTCCATATACGAGAAACATATCCTTAGTCCTTTTCAGGTATTTCAGGATGTTCTTGACCGCTGTCCAGTGATCCACTCCAGGATTACTTTGGTACCTTCCTGCCAAGCTTATTGCTAAGCATACGTCAGGTCTGGTACACAACATTGCATACATGATAGAGCCTATGGCTGAAGCATAGGGAACATCTGTCATTTTCTCTCTATCTTCTGCTGTGGTCGGGCATTGAGTTTGACTCAACTTCACACCTTGTAGTACGGGCAAGAACCCTTTCTTTGCCTGATCCATTTTGAACTTTTTCAAAATTTTATCAAGGTATGTGCTTTGTGAAAGTCCTATTAAGCGTCTTGATCTATCTCTATAGATCTTGATGCCCAATATGTAAGCAGCTTCACCGAGGTCTTTCATTGAAAAACTTTTATTCAAGTATCCCTTTATGCTATCCAGAAGTTCTATATCATTTCCAATTAATAATATGTCATCTACATATAATATCAGAAATGCTACAGAGCTCCCACTCACTTTCTTGTAAATACAGGCTTCTCCAAAAGTCTGTATAAAACCATATGCTTTGATCACACTATCAAAGCGTTTATTCCAACTCCGAGATGCTTGCACCAGTCCATAAATGGAACGCTGGAGCTTGCACACTTTGTTAGCACCTTTTGGATCAACAAAACCTTCTGGCTGCATCATATACAACTCTTCTTCCAGAAATCCATTCAAGAATGCAATTTTGACATCCATTTGCCAAATTTCATAATCATGAAATGCAGCAATAGCTAACATGATTCGGACAGACTTAAGCATCGCTACGGGTGAGAAAGTCTCATCATAGTCAACTCCTTGAACTTGTCGAAAACCTTTCGCAACAAGTCGAGCTTTATAGACAGTTACATTACCATCAGCGTCAGTCTTCTTCTTAAAGATCCATTTATTCTCAATTGCTTGCCGATCATCGGGTAAGTCAAACAAAGTCCATACTCTGTTTTCATACATGGATCCCATCTCAGATTTCATGGCCTCTAGCCATTTTGCGGAATCTGGGCTCATCATCGCTTCCTCATAGTTCGTAGGTTCATCATGGTCAAGCAACATGACTTCCAGAATTGGATTACCGTACCACTCTGGTGCGGATCTTACTCTGGTGGACCTACGAGGTTCAGTAGAAACTTGATCTGAAGTTTCATGATCAATATCATCAGCTTCCTCACTAATTGGTGTAGTTCTCACAGGAACCGATTCTTGTGATGAACTACTTTCCAATAAGGGAGTAGATACAGTTATCTCATCAAGTTCTACTTTCCTCCCACTCACTTCTTTCGAGATAAACTCCTTCTCTAGAAAGGATCCAATTTTAGCAACGAAAATCTTGCCCTCAGATCTGTGATAGAAGGTGTACCCAATTGTCTCTTTTGGGTATCCTATGAAGACACATTTCTCTGATTTGGGTTCGAGCTTATCTGGTTGAAGTTTCTTCACATAAGCATCACAGCCCCAAACTTTAAGAAACGACAACTTTGGTTTCTTTCCAAACCATAGTTCATAAGGCGTCGTCTCAACGGATTTTGATGGTGCCCTATTTAACGTGAATGCGGCCGTCTCTAAAGCATAACCCCAAAACGATAGCGGTAAATCAGTAAGAGACATCATAGATTGCACCATATCTAGTAAAGTACGATTACGATGTTCGGACACACCATTTCGTTGTGGTGTTCCGGGTGGCATGAGTTGCGAAACTATTCCGCATTGTTTCAAGTGTAGACCAAACTTGTAACTCAAATATTTTCCTCCACGATCAGATCGTAGAAATTTTATTTTCTTGTTACGATGATTTTCCACTTCACTCTGAAATTCTTTGAACTTTTCAAATTTTTCAGACTTGTGTTTCATCAAGTAGATATACCCATATCTGCTCAAATCATCTGTGAAGGTGAGAAAATAACGATACCCACCGCGAGCCTCAACATTCATTGGACCACAAACATCAATATGTATGATTTCCAACAAATCAGTTGCTCGCTCCATAGTTCCGGAGAACGGCGTTTTAGTCATCTTTCCCATGAGGCACGGTTCGCAAGTACCAAGTGATTCATAATCAAGTGATTCCAAAAGCCCATCAGTATGGAGTTTCTTCATGCGCTTTACACCGATATGACCTAAACGGCAGTGCCACAAATAAGTTGCACTATCGTTATCAACTCTGCATCTTTTGGTTTCAACACTATGAATATGTGTATCACTACTATCGAGATTCAATAAAAATAGACCACTTTTCAAGGGTGCATGACCATAAAAGATATTACTCATATAAATAGAACAACCATTATTCTCTGATTTAAATGAATAACCGTCTCGCATCAAACAAGATCCAGATATAATGTTCATGCTCAACGCTGGCACCAAATAACAATTATTTAGGTCTAAAACTAATCCCGATGGTAGATGTAGAGGTAGCGTGCCGACCGCGATCACATCGACTTTGGAACCATTTCCCACGCGCATCGTCACCTCGTCCTTAGCCAATCTTCGCTTAATCCGTAGTCCCTGTTTCGAGTTGCAAATATTAGCAACAGAACTAGTATCAAATACCCAGGTGCTACTGCGAGCATTAGTAAGGTACACATCAATAACATGTATATCACATATACCTTTGTTCACTTTGCCATCCTTCTTATCCGCCAAATACTTGGGGGCAGTTCCGCTTCCAGTGTCCAGTCTGCTTGCAGTAGAAGCACTCAGTTTCAGGCTTAGGTCCAGACTTGGGTTTCTTCTCTTGAGCAGCAACTTGCTTGCTGTTCTTTTTGAAGTTCCCCTTCTTCTTCCCTTTGCCCTTTTTCTTGAAACTGGTGGTCTTGTTAACCATCAACACTTGATGTTCCTTCTTGATTTCTACCTCCGCTGCTTTTAGCATCGCGAAGAGCTCGGGAATAGTCTTGTTCATCCCTTGCATATTATAGTTCATCACGAAGCTCTTGTAGCTTGGTGGCAGTGATTGAAGAATTATGTCAATGACACTATCATCAGGAAGATTAACTCCCAGTTGAATCAAGTGATTATTATACCCAGACATTTTGAGTATATGTTCACTGACAGAACTATTCTCCTCCATCTTGCAGCTATAGAACTTATTGGAGACTTCATATCTCTCAATCCGGGCATTTGCTTGAAATATTAACTTCAACTCCTGGAACATCTCATATGCTCCATGACGTTCAAAACATCGTTGAAGACCTGGTTCTAAGCCGTAAAGCATGGCACACTGAACTATCGAGTAGTCATCAGCTTTGCTCTGCCAGACGTTCTTAACGTCGTCAGTTGCATCAGCAGCAGGCCTGGCACCCAGCGGTGCTTCCAGGACGTAACTTTTCTGTGCAGCAATGAGGATAATCCTCAGGTTACGTACCCAGTCCGTGTAATTGCTACCATCATCTTTCAACTTTGCTTTCTCAAGGAACGCATTAAAATTTAACGGAACAACAACACGAGCCATCTATCTACAAACAAACATAGACAAGCAAAATACTATCAGGTACTAAGTTCATGATAAATTTAAGTTCAATTAATCATATTACTTAAGAACTCCCACTTAGATAGACATCCCTCTAATCTTCTAAGTGATTACGTGATCCATATCAACTACACCATGTCCGATCATCACGTGAGATGGAGTAGTTTCAATGGTGAACATCAATATGTTGATCATATCTACTATATGATTCACGCTCGACCTTTCGGTCTCCGTGTTCCAAGGCCATATCTGTATATGCTAGGCTCGTCAAGTTTAACCTGAGTATTCCGCGTGTGCAACTGTTTTGCACCCGTTGTATTTGAACGTATAGCCTATCACACCCGATCATCACGTGGTGTCTCAGCACGAAGAACTTTCGCAACGGTGCATACTCAGGGAGAACACTTCTTGATAATTAGTGAGAGATCATCTTATAATGCTACCGTCAATCAAAACAAGATAAGATGCATAAAGGATAAACATCACATGCAATCAATATAAGTGATATGATATGGCCATCATCATCTTGTGCTTGTGATCTCCATCTTCGAAGCACCGTCGTGATCACCATCGTCACTGGCGCGACACCTTGATCTCCATCGTAGCATCGTTGTCGTTATGCCATCTATTGCTTCTACGACTATCGCTACCGCTTAGTGATAAAGTAAGGCAATTACAGGGCGTTTGCATTTCATACAATAAAGCGACAACCATATGGCTCCTGCCAGTTGCCGATAACTTCGGTTACAAAACATGATCATCTCATACAATAAAATATAGCATCACGTCTTGACCATATCACATCACAACATGCCCTGCAAAAACAAGTTAGACGTCCTGTACTTTGTTGTTGCAAATTTTACGTGGCTGCTACGGGCTTAGCAAGAACCGTTCTTACCTACGCATCAAAACCACAACGATAGTTCGTCAAGTTGGTGCTGTTTTAACATTTGCAAGGACCGGGCGTAGCCATACTCGATTCAACTAAAGTGAGAGAGACAGACACCCGCCAGTCACCTTTAAGCACGAGTGCTCGTAACGGTGAAACCAGTCTCGCGTAAGCGTACGCGTAATGTCGTTCCGGGCCGCTTCATCTCACAATACCGCCGAACCAAAGTATGACATGCTGGTAAGCAGTATGACTTGTATCGCCCACAACTCACTTGTGTTCTACTCGTGCATATAACATCAAACGCATAAAACCTAGGCTCGGATGCCACTATTGGGGAACGTAGTAATTTCAAAAAAATTCTACGTACACGCAAGATCATGGTGATGGTATAGCAACGAGAGGGGAGAGTGTTGTCCACGTACCCTCGTAGACCGTAAGCGGAAGCGTTAGCACAACGCGGTTGATGTAGTCGTACGTCTTCACGATCCGACCGATCCAAGCACCGAACGTACGGCACCTCCGAGTTCAGCACACGTTCAGCTCGATGACGATCCCCGGGCTCCGATCCAGCAAAGCTTCGGGGATGAGTTCCGTCAGCACGACGGCGTGGTGACGATGATGATGTTCTACCGGCGCAGGGCTTCGCCTAAACTCCGCGACAATATGACCGAGGTGGAATATGGTGGAGGGGGGCACCGCGCACGGCTAAGGAACGATCCGTAGATCAACTTGTGTGTCATGGGGTGCACCCCTGCCCCCGTATATAAAGGAGCCAGGGGGGAGGAGGCGGCCGGCCAAGGAGGGCGCGCCAAGGGGGGAGTCCTACTCCCACCGGGAGTAGGACTCCCTTCTTTCCTAGTTGGAATAGGAGAAGGGGGGAAAGAGCAGGAAGAGGGGAAGGAAAGGGGGGGCGCCGCCCCCCTTCCCTTGTCCTATTCGGACTAGGAAGGGGAGGGGCACGCGGCCCCCTCCTGCCTCCTTCCCTCTTCTCCCTCGAGGCCCATGTAGGCCCAATAACCCCCCGGGGGGTTCCGGTAACCTCCCGGTACTCCGGTAAAATGCCGATTTCACCCGGAATGATTCTGATGTCCAAATATAGGCTTCCAATATATCGATCTTTATGTCTCGACCATTTCGAGACTCCTCATTACGTCCGTGATCACATCCGGGACTCCGAAGAAACTTCGGTACATCAAAACTTATAAACTCATAATAAAAATGTCATCGTAACATTAAGCGTGCGGACCCTACGGGTTCGAGAACTATGTAGACATGACCTAGAACTATTCTCGGTCAATAACCAATAGCGGAACCTGGATGCCCATATTGGTTCCTACATATTCTACGAAGATCTTTATCGGTCAAACCGCATAACAACATACGTTGTTCCCTTTGTCATCGGTATGTTACTTGCCCGAGATTTGATCGTCGGTATCCAATGCCTAGTTCAATCTCGTTACCGGCAAGTCTCTTTACTCGTTACGTAATGCATCATTCTATAACTAACTCATTAGCTACATTGCTTGCAAGGCTTATAGTGATGTGCATTACCGAGAGGGCCCAGAGATACCTCTCCGACAATTGGAGTGACAAAACCTAATCTCGAAATACGCCAACCCAACATGTACCTTCGGAGACACCTGTAGTACTCCTTTATAATCACCCAGTTACGTTGTGACGTTTGGTAGCACCCAAAGTGTTCCTCCGGTAAACGGGAGTTGCATAATCTCATAGTTACAGGAACATGTATAAGTCATGAAGAAAGCAATAGCAACATACTAAACGATCAACTGCTAGGCTAACGGAATGGGTCATGTCAATCACATCATTCTTCTAATGATGTGATCCCATTAATCAAATGACAACACATGTCTATGGTTAGGAAACATAACCATCTTTGATTAATGAGCTAGTCAAGTAGAGGCATACTAGTGACTATATGTTTGTCTATGTATTCACACATGTATCATGTTTCCGGTTAATACAATTCTAGCATGAATAATAAACATTTATCATTATATGAGGAAATAAATAATAACTTTATTATTGCCTGTAGGGCATATTTCCTTCAGCGTGTTTCTCCTCGGAGGCGTTGAATGCCTTTAATGCGGGAGACGCGCACCTCCGTGCTGCCCAAGATGGTTTAACCAGAGCCACGGTGCAGTATGTAAAAGACATACGGGTGAGGAATTTTAATAGTTATATATGCCAGTAGCCCCCGAGACTTAAAATAGTTAAACTAACTGATTTAAGGATCATTTGTTATGGAGGATCTTACGCAGAAGAATATCCACCTGTCCCAGGAGCTTCAAGAATGCAAGGCCCAACTTGAGGCCGCACTAGCCGCTGTCGGGGGAGCCACAGAGACCCCCTCTGGTAATTCATATTTCGAAAAGAGAAATAGTTGATGAAGTGCGGCGTGTGTATAGTCTGACAATAATATTGCAGAGGGTGCCGGACTAGATCCGGACAAGCAACATCTACTGCGCCAGCTGAAGGCCGGCGAGAAGGTGCTTATGAGGGTGCAGCAGGAGAGGAACAAACTCCAAGATGCCAACACCCAGCTGGGCGAAGAACTAAAAGATGTTCGGGTCCAGCTGTCTAACTCCATAAAGGAGAATCGGCGGCTTCGTCGCGGCATTTATAGTAAGTGCTTGAGCAAACTCTTTTGAAAAGAAGAGTTCAGCGAGGAAGTCGATTGACAGAAATGTGTCTGTAGGTGTGCTCACGGGTCATCCGGTGGAGGAGATGACGAGTTCCATGGAAGACCCTCTTCCCGAGCTGCTGCAACTGCACGAACGTGTTCAGCAGGCGATGAGCGGCGTCGTTCAGGCCTTATGGCCTTTCGTCTCCCTACCCGAGGGTCTTAGAGGGCTTGTTGAGAAGCTTCAGGGAGTACGACGGCGTCTCCGTCTGTGGAAGATATCGGCTTGCCGTCAAGGCGCCGGGAGGCCTGGGCCATGGTGAAGACGCGGTACCCGAAGGCTGATCCAAACCACATGGCCGAGGTCGGACCTGCGGGACCCGATGGGAAGGAGATCCCTGTGAGCTCGATGTACGGCCAAGTAGAGTTGGCCGCGAAATATTCCCAACAGGACTGTAAATTAGACAACCTGTTAGATGGGATTGAAGAGGAGTACAATCAGTCAGTTTGACGATGTAATTTTAAAATGACATGTAAAATGCCTTCTAGCCGGATTGTAGATCGTTTGTCATTGCGGACCTTTTCGCTTCAACCTCGGTACCCGACAGTCCGGAGTGTGTCCGAATACCCTTACGGTTATAAAAAAAGGAAAACCGGGGCATGCATGGAGACAAGGCGTAGGGGTCATAAGTGCTTTATCAGACAAGTGCCCAACTAGCTATGTTGTATTACATGGTTAGTAAGAAACATCTTCCTGGGAGAATAGTGGGTTCCTTTCCCTGGGAGGCATGCCCTAAAGTGCATGACCGGACTACGAAAAGAGCAGAAAAAGCATCTGGGGGCAGATAAATAAATAAGTAATAAATCATCTTTCAGGTCACCGACCGAATATTCCCTTAAGAACGCTAGCCTTCGGCTTCACCCAGTCTGAGGTACACATCCGGCTGACCCGGCAGTAGCAATCGCAGAGGTGCTCCCTTTACCTCCTAGCCGAACAATCAGGAACATAGGGGTAAGCACAGGAGCCAGGCAACCTGGCTTGGCCAAAACTTAAGTCATATCGATGCATATAATGGTGAGTAAAAGGTACATATGGAAGTATGACACATGTGTTGGGCATGAGGCCCATATAAATAAGCTTCTGTTATAGAAGCCCCCAGGTATAACGAGTGCATGTAGCACATCGAGTGAGTGCGAACAAAGCGCAGATCAGCCCTCAAGAGGCTTGTACTGAAAGAGGGAGGAAAAAGGAGGGAAAACAAAGACAGCGAAAAAATATGAAAGGTGGACGGAGGAAGGAGACGAACTCTGAGTCCGGCGCTAGGCGTAGAATCTTCGGAGACGGGCTGCGTTCCATGGGTTTGGCTCGAGTCGGTTGTTAGATGCGTTGCGTAGACGGTATGCACCGCCGGTGAGGACTTGGTCGATGATGAAGGGACCTTCCCACTTGGGCTTAAGTTTGTCCTTTTTCTTGTCCAGCAGGCGTAGAACTAGCTCGCCAACATTGTAAGTTTTGGCCCGTACTTCTCTGCTTTGATATCTTCGAGCCTGCTGCTGATAGAATGCGGAACGGGATTTTGCCACGTCGCGCTCCTCCTCTAAGGCGTCCAAACTGTCCTGCCGATCCAGCTCGGCTTCTCTTTCTTCGTACATGCGCACGCGAGGTGAGTCATGAATTATATCGCAGGGCAAAACTGCCTCGGCGCCGTATACAATAAAAAATGGTGTGAATCCGGTAGTGCGGTTTGGCGTGGTCCGCAGCCCCCAGAGTACGGAGTCGAGCTCCTCTACCCAGTGCGTGTTAGATTCCATGAGGGACCGCTCTAATCTGGGTTTAATGCCGCTCATGATTAGACCATTTGCTCGTTCCACTTGACCGTTAGTTTGAGGGTGGTAGACGGAAGCGTAGTCGAGCTTGATGCCCATGTTTTTGCACCAGAGTTTAACCTCGTCGGCCGTGAAATTCATGCCGTTATCAGTGATGATGCTGTGGGGGACGCCAAAACGGTGTACTACCCCGGATATGAAGTCTATCACAGGTCCGGATTCTGCCGTTTTAACCGTCTTGGCCTCTATCCATTTGGTGAATTTGTCCACCATGACCAATAAGTATTTGTGCTTGTGGGTTCCCCCTTTAAGGGGTCCAACCATGTCAAGCCCCCAGACCGTGAACGGCCAAGTGATGGGTATAGTTTTGGGGGCGGTGGGTGGCATGTGGCTTTGATTAGCAAAGAGCTGGCAACCAACGCATCGTTGGACTAAGTCCTGAGCATCTGCCCGGGCTGTCGGCCAATAAAATCCTGTATGGAAGGCCTTGCCTACAAGGGCCCGGGCTGCAGCGTGGTGCCCGCCGAGTCCGGCGTGAATTTCAGCCAGGATATTTAGCCCTTCCTCTTCGGAGATACACCTTTGAAGGACTCCGATTGTGCTTTTCTTATAAAGTTCTCCCTCATGGACCTTGTAGGCTTTAGATCAACGAACTATGCAGCGGGCCTCATTTTGGTCTTCGGGAAGTTCCTGCCTGATTAAGTAGGCTAGGAATGGTTCCGTCCACGGGGCAATTACTGCCATTATTTCGTGGGCTGAAGGTGTTATTTCATTGGCTGAGCTACCGATTGTGTCAGAATGTTCTGTGTTGGGTTGTGCAGTTGGTTCCGGGTTGTTATTTCCGGACTCCTCTTCCCATAATACGGATGGCTTAAAGAGCCGTTCGAGGAAGATGTTTGGAGGGACGGCGTCGCGTTTTGCACCGATGCGTGCCAACACGTCTGCTGCCTGGTTATTATCCCGGGCTACATGGTGGAATTCGAGTCCTTCGAACCGGGCTGACATTTTTAGGACGGCGTTATGGTAGGCTGCCATTTTCGGATCTTTGGCGTCAAAGTGTCCATTTACTTGGGATATTGCGAGGTTTGAATCCCCGCGCACCTCTAGGCGTTGAATACCCATGGAGATTGCCATCCGGAGGCCGTGTAGAAGGGCCTCGTATTCGGCTGCATTGTTGGAGTCCATGTACATTATTTGAAGTACGTATTGGACTGTGTCTCCAGTTGGGGACGTCAAGACGATGCCAGCCCCCAAGCCAGCCAACATTTTAGAGTCGTCGAAATGCATGATCCAATTGGAGTATGCGCCGTACTCTTTAGGGAGTTCGGCTTCGGTCCATTCAGCGATGAAGTCAGCCAAAACTTGCGACTTTATAGCTCGTCGTGGTTTGTAGGTTATGTCAAATGGTAAGAGCTCAATGACCCATTTTGCAATCCTGCCCGTTGCGTCGCGATTATTTATAATCGTTGAGAGGTACTTCAGAGGCCACCGTTATGGAACACTCTTGAAAGTAGTGTCGCAGCTTCCGGGATGCCATGAACACCACATACGCTATCTTTTGATAATGTGGGTACCGGGACTTGCATGGAGTTAAGACAGTGGATACGTAGTACACTGGTTTTTGAAGAGGGAATTTTTGCCCTTCTGTTTCTCGTTCGACGACGAGTACGGCACTGACAACTTGATGTGTTGTCGCGATATATAATAACATAGGCTCGCCCAAGTTGGGCGCGGCCAGGACCAGATTTGTTGACAATATGGCCTTAATTTCTTCGAGTCCGGCCGTGGCAGCATTCGTCCATTCAAAGTGTTCGGTGCGTCGGAGGAGGCGATAGAGGGGCAGCGCCTTTTCTCCCAAGCGGGAGATGAAGCGGCTTAGAGCCGCCACGCATCCCGTCAATTTTTGTATTTGTTTGAGGTCTTTTGGGATATCCAATTGTGACAGAGCCCGGATCTTGGCTGGGTTTGATTCAATTCCTCTACCGGATACAATGAAGCCCAAGAGCTTTCCGGCTGGTACGCCGAAAACACATTTTTCCGGGTTGAGCTTAATGTCGTATGCTTGGAGGTTGTCGAACGTAAGCCTCAAATCGTCTATTAGAGTTTCGATGTGTTTGGTCTTAACGACCACATCGTCTATGTACGCCTCCACTGTTTTGCCTATCTGGGTGGCCAGACATGTCTGAATCATGCGCTAATATGTTGCGCCGGCGTTTTTGAGTCCGAAGGGCATTGTGTTGAAGCAGAATGGTCCGTACGGGGTAATGAATGCCGTTGCGGCCTGGTCTTTTTCCGCCATCTTGATTTGATGGTATCCGGATTATGCGTCGAGGAAGCACAGTGAATCGTGCCCTGCGGTGGCGTCGATGATTTGGTCGATGCGAGGGAGAGGGAAAGGGTCATTTGGACAGGCCTTGTTAAGGTCTTTGAAATCAACACAAAGGCGCCAGGATTTGTCCTTTTTTGGTACCATTACCAGGTTGGCTAGCCAGTCCGGATGTTTTATATCTCTAATGAATCCGGCTTCTAAGAGTTTGGCTAGTTCCTCTCCCATTGCCTGTCTTTTGGGTTCGGAAAATTGCCGAAGAGCCTGTTTGACTGGCTTGAATCCTTTTAGGATATTTAGGCTGTGTTCTGCCAGCCTGCGTGGGATTCCTGGCATGTCTGAAGGGTGCCAGGCAAAAATGTCCCAATTTTCCCGCGGGAATTCTCGTAGTGCGGCTTCTACATCAGGGTTTAATTGTGCCCCAATGGAGACCGTCTTTGTAGGGTCCGTTGGATGGGCCTAGAATTTGACTATTTCGTCTGCTGGTTTAAAAGAGGTGGACTTAGACCTCTTATCGAGTATCACATCGTCCCTATCCACCGTGGAGCGCAGCGCAGTGAGTTCTTCTGCCGCTAGGGCTTCGGATAATGCCTCTAGGGCCAGTGCGGCTGTCTTATTTTCAGCGCGGAGTGCTATATCTGGATCACTGACAAGAGTGATTATTCCATTGGGCCCAGGCATTTTGAGCTTCATGTACCCGTAATGGGGTATAGCTTGGAAGATTGTGAATGCCTCTCGCCCTAACAAGGCGTGATATCCGCTGCCGAATGGGGCCACTTGGAACGTGACCTCTTCGGACCTGTAGTTGTCCGGCGAGCCGAACACTACGTCTAATGTGATTTTTCCTATGCAGCGTACTTCTCGACTAGGGATTATCTCTGAAGGTTGTGCTGCTTCGCTCAATGCGGCTCCAGTCAATTTCCATCGTTTGGAGGGTTTCCTCGTAGATGAGGTTTAATCCGCTGCCGCCATCCATGAGTACCTTGGTAAGACGAAAGACGTCCACTATCGGACTGAGGACCAATGCGGCTGGTGCTCGAGCTGTTCGGAATTTAGGTACGTCGCTGGCATTGAAGGTGATAGCCGTGTCGCTCCATGGATTTGTTGTTGCTACTTGGTAGACTTCGGCGAGGCTGTGGATTGTTCGTTTCTGCATGTTATTTGATGCGAAAGTCTCGAAGACTGTTAATACCGTACTGGTACTGTTGGGCTGGTTGCCCGGGGCTAGAAAGCCTTCGCCACTTTTGGCCACCTGCCGTAGTATCCAACATGCTCGAAGGCTATCTGTTGGAGTGGCGCCCTCCGTACTGTGGATTTTACAGGGTCCGTTGAGCCATCCCTCCAGTACGGTTCCATGCCCTTTAGGGAGTTTTTGCTTTTTGGTTTTTAACCCAGGTGCTTGAGTATGACGCACCCTTTTATTTCGGACTAGGGTTGTATTCAGGGCCGGATTGTCCCAAAACCTGGTTTCGGTTTTCCAGGCACTCTCCATCGCACAGTATTTTTGTACTATGGTCGCCAGATCGGCGAAGCGTGTAACTTCGCGACGACTTATGGCGTTCATGATTCCCTTGTCCGTGCAATTTTTGCAGAAAATTGAGATTGCGCTTTCCTCACGGTAGTCTTTTATCCTGTCCATGACCAGGAGGAATCTGGCCCAGTAGTGATGTACTGTTTCATCGGGCTCTTGCCGTATTTGAGATAAATCGCTTATGTTTGGGTGGGCGGGCGGAATTAAATTGGGAACCCCGCCCGGTCTGAGGCTCAAAGGCCGAGAAGTTTCCGGATTTGGAAGCTTGGATTGCTGGATGTTATCCAACAAATCTAGTCCGATGCCTGACTTTAGGTTCAATACTTGATTGACATCCGTCCTTTCGCGGGAATCCGACGTGAAGGGATCGGGAATCCGGACATAACTTCTCTTTAACATAGAGGAAGAGTCGCCACGTTGTTCCTCTACCACGACAATGTGGTGGGTAGCCTGGGGAGAGTTAATTTCTCTCAGATCGTTTTTAAGCCCAATCTGATCGTAGTCTGTGGCGACTCCCAGGGCGGCGATGCGATCCAAGAGCTCATTTACGGAGGAGAGCTCCATCGGATCTAGCTGCTCGGCGAATTCCGAGTTGATGTGAAGATCGCTTTTGATGACTCGAGAGGTTATTGTCGGAGCGGCGGCCGAACAGGCGGTCATAAGAAAACCGCCTAGCCGGATAGTTTGGCCGGGGGCCAAAGCTCCCTTGACGACGGCGCCATCTTTAAAGACGGGAAAAGGCATCCCACCTGATTGCGACGGCACAGAGGAACTCTCAATGAAAGCACCAATGTCGGTGTCAAAACCGGCGGATCTCGGGTAGGGGGTCCCGAACTGTGCGTCTAGGCGGATGGTAACAGGAGACAAGGGACACGATGTTTTACCCAGGTTCGGGCCCTCTTGATGGAGGTAAAACCCTACGTCCAGCTTGATTGATATTGATGATGTGGGTATTACAAGAGTAGATCTACCACGAGATCAAGGAGGCTAAACCCTAGAAGCTAGCCTATGGTATGATTGTTGTTCGTCCTACGGACTAAAGCCATCCAGTTTAAATAGACACCGGAGAGGGCTTGGGTTACACAGAGTCGGTTACAATGGTAGGAAATCTACATATCCGTATCGCCAAGCTTGCCTTCCACGCCAAGGAAAGTCCCATCCGGACATGGGACGAAGTCTTCAATCTTGTATCTTCATAGTCTTGGAGTTCGGCCGATGATGATAGTTCGGCTATCCGGACACCCCCTAGTCCGGGACTCCCTCAATGGCCGTCTGAGACCACTTCAGATAATTGGGTGTTCCCGGAGCAACCATATTCACCTCTTGGTTTATAACTTTCAGTCGACTTTTGCTTTCAACGTCAGTAAAAATCATCAGGGTGGAATTGACCAGGGGATATTCATCATCACTATCCTCTTTGTCATCAACTCTGTCCGACTCCTTTTCCTTGTCCTTGGACTGTTTCCCCTGGAATTGCTGGATCAAGAGACGACACTGCCGAGTGGTATGTTTCGGATAAATGAAATTACCCTCTTCATCTTTCTTTGTGTGAATGTGACATGGCAAATCCATCACGTCATTCCCCTCTTTGTCTTTCACCTTCTTGGGTTCCAAAGCCCTTTGGGCTTCCCTTTGAACTTTCCTTGAGTCACGCCCAAGGTTTCTCCAGGAGCAGCTGGCTCGGCTTTCCGTTTCTGCTTCCGACTGGAGTTCCCTCCTCCGGTTTCATGGGCGACTGACTTCTGCTTGCCACTCCGGAGCCGATCCTCTTCTTCACCATTGGCATACTTGGTGGCTATCTCCATCATTCGACTCAGAGATATGTCTCTGGTTCGACCGAATTTCAGGTTCTGCTCTCTGTACTTAACACCTTCCTTGAAGGCACAAACTTCTTGGTGATCAGACACATTCTCTACCGTGTGATGCAATGTGATCCATCTCTGGATGTAATCTCTCAAAGTCTCATTCAGCTTCTGCACACAGGTTTGCAGCTCTGTCAGCCCTGCTTGTCGCTTGCAAGTTCCCTCAAACGTTCTGACAAACACTCGAGAAAGATCTTCCCAAGTGTAAATGCTACTGGGTGCTAACTAATTCAGCCATGCTCTGACTGAACCCTCCAACATAAGACGCAAATGCTTCATGGCCACCTCATCGTTACCGCCGCCGATCTGAACAGCCACTCGGTAGTCCTCAAGCCAAGTATCAGGCTTGGACTCACCAGTGAACTTGCTGACTCCAGTCGCCAACCTGAAGTTGGGAGGAATCACCGCGGCCCTGATGGCTCTGCTGAAGCACTCTGGTCCTGAGACGTGCACTCTGCTGCTGGTGGGTACATCTCTGTCGTTACCCTCTCGGTGGGCTCTGTTCCTGTCGACCAGACCTTGAACGATAATGGATCTCGCATCAAAGCCTGGTTCCCTGGGGTCGACTGGAATCCTTCGCCCAACACTGTGCTGGCGTCTATCATCCTGCTGTCGAGACGCGTACGATCCACCCCTTGGGGGAGGGGTGGGCACTCTCGTGATCGAATCGGTGATCATTCTGCTCACTGCTCTTGTACTGATCGTGCCGGTCTCCACGCCCCTCACGCCTCGGGGGCGATCTGGGGCTGTGAGCCGACTGAACTGTATTTGCAGCTACGGATCTGCTGTGAATCCTGTTCCGCGACTGCGATACAGCTGAGTTTTGATCTCCTGCTGCCCGTAGTAAATCTTTGATCTGCATCAAGCCTCTGCCAGCCTCTGACTGGGAAGGCTGAATTGACTCTACTATTCGGGCTGCAGCTGCTAAATTCTGAATCGGAGTTCGATATACCTGAGTCGATGGAGGAAAGAGTTGACGTCGACTGGAGTCCGGAACCCGTTGCTGTGCACGCTCGTCGAGTGCTCACTGAAGGTTCTCCAGTCGAGTGCGCTCAGCCAAGTTGGCCAAGCGCGCGTCCTCCAAGGCACGAGCCTCAGGGGTTTCTCCAATGATAGGAGTGTGAAGTGCATCCATGTTCCGGCGGCGAAGTTCTTCCCTCTGCAACAAATTGAGGGGCTCGGGGAGGTACTCTTCATGGGCATGCGACGGATCGCCTCCGTCGTCGCCTCCTTCGGCACCGAGAAAACCGGGAGGACCGCGCGGTCCGTCGACAATCAGAACTTTTGCCGCTGGATCACTGCTGTCGCTCTCGGATGCAGTCTATGCGGAGCCAGACGACAGGTCGAACAGGCCGTAGAGAGATTCGTCGGGCTCGATTGCCGCGACTTGGGGGATGGCCGAATGGCGGGCCACCGCGTGCCTCACCCATCGTTGAAGCCTCGACCGACTGGAGCGCTTGCGCCGGCGGGAAGCAGGGAGGGAGGATGACACAACGACCGACCGATACTGGGTCGACGGTTGCCGCAGGAGGACGCCACGGACGCACACGCAAAAGTGCGTCGCTCCGCGGACTAGGAGCGCGTCGATGTCGAGCGGAGCCTCCTGAAGCCAAGCAGAGTCGTCGGCGACGAACGTGAGCGCGCCGAGACAGATCTCGCGGCCCTCGACCAAAACTCCGCCTGAAACCATGATGAAGGAGATCGAAAAAATTGCAACTTCTCCAATAAGTCACTAAGACACCAGCCCCACGGTGGACGCCAACTATCGTGGTTCTAAGTCTGACAGTAGTGTAGGGGGATACTAATGGAGAGGCAAGATACTAGCTATGGAGTAGTTGTATACGCAAGAGATTTACGAGTTCGGGCCCTTCTCGGAGGAAGTAACAGCCCTATGTCTCGGAGCCCGGAGACGGTCGACTGGATTATATGTGTATGAGTTATAGGGGTGCGAACCCTTTACACTAAGGAGGGGGTGGCTTATATAGAGTCCGCCAGACCCCTCCGGCCCTCAGTTATGTAGGGTTTAAAGTACATTAAGGCTGGGGGTTACTTGTAACGCCCACATAAAGTGTTATGAAGACCATAAAGGCTACTTAATGACAGACTGTTACACGCAGAGTGACTTTAGGTCTCCTGGCCGTCGAGTGGTTGGCTTCATGGTCGAGTGATTAACTTCATGGTCGAGTGTCCTCGAGTCTGTCGAGTGGAACACCTCTAGGTCGACTGACAGGTGGTTTCTTCTAGAGATGTCCTTGGGTAGGGTAGTTTGGACGGGTCCGTGACCCTACCCTAGGTATATAACTCCATCACCGAGTTCGTGCAATCGGTCACACCGAGATGTGGTTCTGCCCTAACCCTAGCACATCGGTCCCATCGAGTTGATCATGTCGGTCCCACCGAGAATCCTAACATTCACATTTTGAACTGAATCGGTCTCACCAAGTTCTATTCGGTCTGACGGAGTTGGGTCAAATGTGTGTAACGGTTAGATTTTGTGTGGAGGCTATATATACCCCTCCACCCCCTTCTTTATTCAAGAGAGAGCCATCAAAATGTGCCTACACTTCCACTACTCATTTTCTGAGAGAGAACCACCTACTCATGTGTTGAGACCAGGACATGCCAATCCAACCACAAGAATCTTGATCTCTAGCCTTCCCCAAGTTGCTTTTCACTCAAATCATCTTTCCACCATAGCCAAATTTGTGAGAGAGAGTTGAGTGTCGGGAGACTATCATTTGAAGCACACGAGCAAGGAGTTCATCATCAACACACCATCTATTACCTTTTGAAGAGTGGTGTCTCCTAGATTGGTTATGTGTCACTTGGGAGCCTCCATCAAGATTGTGGAGTTGAACCAAGGAGTTTGTAAGGGCAAGGAGATCGCCTACTTAGTGAAGATCTACCCGAGTGAGGCAAGTCCTTCGTGGGCGATGGCCATGGTGGGATAGACAAGGTTGCTTCTTCGTGGACCCTTCGTGGATGAAGCTCTCCGTGGACTCGCGCAACCGTTACCCTTCGTGGGTTGAAGTCTCCACCAACGTGGATCTACGATAGCACCACCTATCGGAACCACGCCAAAAAACCATGTCTTCATTGCGTTTGCACACTCCAATCCCATCCCTTTACTTTCTTGCAAATTGCATGCTTTACTCTTTCTGCTGCTTATACTCTTGCCATGCTTGCTTGAAATGTATTGTGAATGCTTAAACTTGTGCTAAAACTCCACCTCAACTTAAAGAACTTAAAAATTGCCACCTTTCCTTGTTGAAGGTCTAATCACTCCCCCCCACCCTCTAGACACCTCTTCTCGATCCTTTCAACGTGTCGCCGTCTAACTTTAGGGGCCGCATGTGGCAGGTGGGCAGTGAAGGACCGTCCACGTCTATCATCGACCTCACGTCCACATGCGCCTACGACGGACAGTCGTAGACTCCTCGGAGGATGAGTAGGGCATGGGAGGCGGCATGTATTTTTTCCGAAGTGGGCCAGACTGTCTAACACGTTCTACTCTTCCTCGCCGGAATCCACACCTCCGCTACATGTGTCTTGAACTCTGCCGCCGCTCATTGAAATGACAAATGAAGGACGTGGTGTAGGGTCGGGTTTCTGTTTTTGTCCTAAATGTTCGAAATGCAATGAAAATCCACCGTGTTTGCATGAATCCGCCTTGTTTGCACGAATTTCATCCAGTTAGTTGGAACGTTGTTTGAAATGTATGCGGGTAGCGTTGGATGGCAGCCTTCGACATCAGCGTTCGCGGACTGGTCCCCCTATTCACGAATGGATGCCGAAGCAAATTTGCAGGTCAACATTGTAAATGCCCTAACACGGATCATCAAATGTATGTAGATGTGCCCACGTTCACGGTGCACCCGAGGGCAATGTAGGTCATTCAACTTACAAGTTTTTTTATCGAGTTTTGATCAACTTCTGCTTCTGTGCAACCCTAAACACATCAACGGAAAATATCTCTTCATATCACTTCATAATAAATGATAGGATGGTCTTTCTAAAAGTATGTTCTCCGCGCCGATAAGTAGCCTATGTACGTACAACCGTGGTAACCAACTAGACTATTTTCTTGTTGCGCCTAGTTACCTTCTTTTTCTTCTTCAACTAGTATACCACTAACCAACGAGAGCCTCTATGGTTTCTGTTTTGGGGATTTCGGTTTGTCCGGTTTCTTCTATCTTTTTTTATTTTTTCCTCTTTTTTTTCCTTTTTCCTCTTTTTTTTATTTTTTCAGTTTACTTTATTTTTAAAATTCGTGGACTATTTTTAAATGGTGAACTTCCTTAAATCTGTGAACTTTTCAAATTCGTAAACATTTTCTTAAAATCACGAAAAAAATAAATGCATGAATTTTCTTTTCAAATCCATGAACACTTCTCAATTTTTATGAACTATTTTGCAAAGCAGGCGAATTTTGTTCAGACTCATTAACTTTCGTAAAAAAAACTGATGAACTTTTTCCAAATCCGTGAACACTTGGGCCAGCCAAACAGGCGTACGACGGAAGCCGGCGCCTAGTTGGGCCAACGCCTAAGCATTTTTTCTTCTATTATAATTTTTATTTTTCTTTTGTTTTTTTGTTAACTCCAATTTCTCCTTTTTGAACATTTTTTCTGAAACCTGCTCAAAAATATGAAATATTGTTTGGAACACCAGAATCTATTCTTGTTGTCAAAGATTTTTTACAATTTTAAAGAATGTTTTGGAATCTATAAAAATGCTCTTGTTTTCAAATATTTATTCACAAATTTAAGAAATATTTGCATTTAAAAAAAGTTGATAAATTTCTTTAAAAATGTATGTGTTTTGTAATTGTGTTTAACATCAATTGTTGGAAATTTGTTAACGTTTGCTGGACCAAGCAGTAATTCACCAACTTGTCCTTTTTAGACTGGCGATGAACTGCATGAATGAAAGAGCTGTTGGATTTTTGCAATATGCTTTCAAATAAATCTAGTACGCCTTTATCAGTTTAAGATTGTGCAGGCCTCGAATACCTTTATGCTTGGAATTATATTAATCGACGAAGTTGCTATGCTGTTTTTAATGGATGCTGTTGCAAACTACGATCTAAACTTTTCTGTCAATGAATATATATTGTTTCCTTCTGAATTTATGAACCAGGTTGAAACTATAGAGCAGGGCAAAGACTAAACTGAACTTCCTTCCAAAAATGTGTTCAACACATTTTTTTTGTTTGAAGAGATATAAAATTCCATTGCACAATAACCAGGGCATTTTTCAGGTACCTTCGATGGCGAGTATCTCATATACTACTCTTAATATTAATGAATCCCGCATCATCAAGCAGTAACTGTTCCACCACAAGGGATGAAATTAGCAAGTGTCCCGAGCACATTTCAACCCATTTACCCTCCTGAGTCCTGACTGACAATTAGCCTGACGTGATGGCGATCATGAGCACGTGAGATCACTAGGAGAACGAAACCAGTAGCCAGAATCCGGAGAAAGAAGAAGCAGCTTGCAGCAACCACGTGATGAACGCCAGGACGACCGAAAGAGCGAACTGCCGGCAGGCCAGCTTCGAGTATGTCTCGCAGAATTGCACATCCCACATGAAGAAAATTGTCAGGCTCGCGGAGGCACAGGCTCCTGAGAACATGAAAACCGCCACGACCTGCAATGCATTCACAATTGATGTTTTCACTCAGATAGACCTTTGCTAGCTCAAGATTCCAAGAACTACTCAAGTAAAAAAATTGATTTCACAGGGTATCTGGACTGTGCTTGTGAGATGTAACAAATTTGGCTATGAGAAATGACAGCCATTAGTTCTAATAACAGGAAAAAAGAACCATTGATAAACTATACCGTTGGTTGACCAAAAAGTCATGCAAAGCATATTGGTTGTTAGAATTTATTGCTCAAATGGACAATTCATCGGAAAATCTGAGCTCAATTAATTCAGAAGTACCTCACGGATAATAGAAGAGACAAAGTGAACGACTTACCCAGTCAACCATAACAATGATAAATAGATTATCCGGGGTGTGAAGATCCTTTTTATTCCTTAGAGCAAAGATATCCTTACAAGCAAGGCCCAAACTCCACATAATCTGCAGGATCAACGCTAGATTCATGTAGCTGAAATGAAGGGACACCAGAATACACTCGTTAGATGATGTCGACAAACACACTTGAGTTCCTGCCCAAGCAGTTCTGAAGAGTAGTCAAGAAATTGAAGACTTTATAAATAATTGGCACACACCAGCATACAGTCAAGACATGTATGTTGACCTATAAAACCTAACTTTTAACAATTCTAAAAAATATTATAATGCATGGGAGGATAAACTGTGGGTTAAATGAAAAACATATGGCTTTGTTAGACATACACAAAAGAAAATATGTCCAATATTCTGATTCCATTATTGAACAAGTATGGTGTTGTTCACTCCGTCCTGCAGGGAATTGAGCTTGGAACTAATCCCGGCCCGAAAACATCCTAGGTCCGAGTTCTCCCTGACTACATCACACCAAGTGAAGGTTCACACAGAAACATTCTAGGGAAAGATTAATTACCAGCCAATTTCCAGCAACCACCTTAGCAGATGATAAACCCTTTGTGGCAAAAACAGATGATAAACCCAGATGATAAATTTCCAGCAACCACATCACACCAAGTTAAGATTGATGGGTGTCCCCGTAGTTGAGGTATCAATATATAATGCTTTAATCCATCAGTCGCTTCAAGCATTTTTGTGCATTGCAGTCACAGATGAGTTAGTTTCCTAGTTGATTTGCTTTTTCAATGCCGAGTAGATTTAGCAGAACATTCAGAATCTTTTGCAGATAAAAGAGTAATCACCAGGGTTTTTTCACTTGCGAAAAAAGCATCACCCTGCTTGGAAGGCGTTAGATCTGCTTCATCTAAGTTCTATTAAATACGGGTTGATAATGATGCGATGCCTTTCTCAGGCAAGTGTGGGATTTCCCTTCTATGTTTTAAGCCTAGAAAGTAGAAACTGTTGGGGCGAGCTCAGCTTGCAAGCCTGTGCTAAATTCACCCAACCTACTTGTCTCTGCTATATTCCCCAAGATTTATCTTGAAATAAAGAGTAAGACTCATCCAACCTAAGACCAAAGCCTTGAAAGACCCAAATTAACTGAAGCTGAGCTAATGCTGAACCGCCAATGCCAAGACAGTGGAAAGACTCCAACCACTTGGGGTTTGGTTTCACTTCACACACCGGCCTTGTCCTCCAAACCCAGATCGAACGCAATGAATTTGCAAGAAAACACACGAGCCATGCTACTTGAGTGATGCTCCATGAAAACACACGAAGGGGGAGGGAAGAAATTAGTAGTAGGGGGAGGGGAGGGAAGGGGAGGGAGTACAAGAAGGCGCTGTAGTTGGAGTAGCCGAAGCCGGAGACCATGGAGAAGGTGGAGGCGGCGGCGAAGACGGACTGCGACAGCCGCAGTGCCATGCCGCTCCATGTCCCCGGGCTCCCCACTACGCGCTTCATCCCCTGCTCTGCCTGTCTCGGCTCTGCTCTGCTCTGCTTGCTCCGGAGAGGTGAGGCGGAGAAGGCGATGGACTCCTTGCCGGCGTGGATCTGTGGCAGTTGCTGTGTGCGCTTAGCTCGTGTGTGGGGTGGGGAAGGTGATGGCTATGATCAGGAGCCGGAGAGGTAATCACTGAGCGTCCACCGTGTGGTCTGGGTACCTCTGCTCTGCTAGCACCTGGAAACTTCGTGGTAGATTCCTTGCTTGGCCACATCGTCCGAGTATACGTACACATTTCTGCGCACGCCGTTCGTCACCTTTAGGCCCAGTTCTTTTCACCCGGGATTCTGCAGAATTAAGATTCTAGAAAATTTTGCGAGAATCTGCTTCCCCCAGAATCTGGCGTTGAGTTCTTTTTTGAGATTCCAGTTTGAGATTCTGGAAAGAGTTGTGTGTCGAAATGTCTATAGTACCCCTTGACAGAAACTGTTTGATGAATTGTTAACACTTTGTTGTTTCGAACAATATCTTGTCAAATGTGAGCCAAAGCCAAGTTCCGGCAATAGTACCAATATGCAGTAGTATTGACAATATCAACAAAAGAAAATCTAGCACAATCCATTCATCAAACAAAATAAAACAATCAATCAATCAATCCATGTGACAAATTGAACAATCAATCCATCCATTCATGTGACAAATTGAACAATCAATCTATGCATCCATCTAACAAATTGACACATCGGTTCCTCTATCTATGCAACATTTTTTTGCATCTATCCAGTTTATAGCTAAAAAAGAAGAACAGAGAGTTGGGAGAGAGAGGATGGATCACCATGGAGGAGTGGAGGAGACGTTGATGTTTGGCTGCATCTTCGGGACGGAGGCGCCGTCGATAGCCGGTGTGGAGGGGCCCGACGGCAGCTTCCGGGTGTCCCGATGGCGGCAGAGGGCAAAGGGGAAAAGGGCCCGCAGAGGAAGCTGGACTGCGGCGGGAGTGCGGACCGGCGGCGGCGGGGGCCGCGCGCGGCTGCTGCATGGTCCGGGACGGCAAACTGGGGCGGGCGGCGGCGCTGGAATCTTAGCGGGCGGCCCTGCTCGAGGTCACGCGATGCGAACAGATCGACATCGGTTGTGGGTGGCTCGGTGGCAGTTTTGCCGTAATAACCTGCTACAGCAGGGGCACTCTATTAACTCCAAGCGTTTTCTTTGGTGGGACTTGCCAGAATTCTGAGATTGTGGGAGAAACCAGGTATTTTGGGATTTTGGGATTGCACTAGGATTCTGGAGAGTCCGGTTGAGATTTTGGAAGCTCAATCGAGTTCTTTTCGCTCGGGATTTTCGGGATCAAGATTCTCCATAATCTGCTCAAAAGAACTGGGCCTTACTCTTCGTCCCAACCGATACAAAGTCAAATGATGGAGTTGATTCTTCTACTCATTTGTTGGCAAACGATGGATTCATCCGGCGATGATTTTAATTGCAGAGAGCTTGATGACTACATATTCTAAGAGTTTGTTGATTTATCCGGTTTTTCACATAATGATGACGACAAAGATGCTGAGATGATGATGGTGAATCTCTAACTGCTGATTTGCAACTCTTTTTCTGACAAAGTGGAAATCAATTTCAATATGCTTCGTTCTTGTAGGAAACACTGGATTTTGCAGATAGGTAGGTGGCACCAAGATTATCACAGTATAGACACGGAGCTTTGGTACTCTTTATACCAAGTTCCTTCAACATAGACTGCACCCAAATAATTTCTGTCGTAGCATTTGCAAGTGTCTTGTACTCAGCTTTTGTACTTGACCTGGATATAGTAGCATGTTTCTTTGCACACCATGATATTAGATTTGGTCAAAAAAATATTGCAAACCCACCAGTGGAGCGTCTGTCATCTATGCATCCTGCCCAATCCGAATCTGAGAAAGCACTGACTAGAGTAGATGAAGATTTGCTGAAAGTAAGACCAAGGTTTATAGTATTTTTCACATATCTTACTATCACTAGTAGAAAAAGGGTCAAATCTGAGACACATTAGTGTCGGTTTGTTTTTGAGTCGGCACTAATGTGTACATTAGTGCCGGTTCCAACGGCTAGCCGGCCGCTCTCATTAGTACCGGTTCATGGCGAACCTTTAGCACCAGTTCGTGCCATGAACCGGTGCTAAAGAGAGTGGTGGCGGGATGTTGTCAGTCTGGGGCCCCTCCAGCATCTTTAGTCCCGGTCCGTGGCACGAACCAGTACTAAAGGTCGTCGTACATAAACCCTTCGTCTACCCGAGCTCGCTCTGTTCTTCCCTTTCCCCTCACTTCCTCTATTCTTCCCCTCTCTTCCTCGAGCTCGTCACAAATTTTGCCCAAAATTTGTCAAGATTTGAAGGCCCCACTAGTAGAAGAAGGGCCTATTGTCCCGGTTCATAAGGGCCTTTAGTCCCGATTCTGGAACCGGGACTAAAGGGTCGTTACTAAAGCCTCCCCCTTTAGTCTCAGTTCTTACACGAACCGAGACTAAAGGCTGTCCACGTGGCCGCTGCCTGGAGGTCCACCTTTAGTCCCGGTTGGTAACACCAACCGGTACTAAAGCGAATTTTATGATTTTTTTTAAAAAAAATTTAATTTTTTTTCTTGATTTTCAAATTTCTAAATTATTTTAACCTATAGTCTCTAATCACCCCTCGTCACTTCTCAATTTAACCTCTAATCTCTAATCACCCCTCATCATTCCAAATCATCTAACTTCCCGGACGGTCACCCATCCTCTCAGTACTCCAGCCTGAGCACGCTTAACTTCCGGGTTCTATTCTCCCTCATTTCCAAGTCTGCACTTGTTGTTTTCCTGACAATAGTAAGATGTCAATCCTATTAACCCTCAGGAATTTAGCTTAAGCATTAAGTCACACATTTCACTGTTTGAGTTTGAAACTATTGTTCTAAAAAACAATAATTATTTAGTAACACTAATATTTCTTGAATAAGTAGTTTGACCACAGTTTGACCATAGTTTGACCATAGTTTGACCATAGTTTGACCAAAGTTTGTCCGGATTTGACCGAAATTCAAAAAAACTGAAATAATTATTTAGTAACACTAATATTTCTTGAATAAGTAGTTTGACCATTGTTTGACCATAGTTTGACTAGATTTGACCAAAATTCAAAAAACTGAAATAATTATTTAGTAACACTAATATTCTTGAATAATTATTTAGTACCACTAATACTACTTGAATAAGTAGTTTGACCATAGTTTGACCAGATTTAAAAATAATAATTTTTTAAAAAAATCTGAAATTTGAGCATAACTTTTATCCCTTTTAGAATTTGAGGATTCTAAAAATTTGCAAACAGGCCATAGGTCGTCAAAATCAAATGCGGATTTTCATGCTGAACATTTTGATATATTATACGTTTTTTTCTGACATAGTATGCAAAAGTTATAGCCGTTTTACATTTTCCCTACACTTTTTGCAAAACATGTCCAAATTTAAGTTTTTAAATTTTCCTAACTAGTAGATGTAGTAACATAACTACATCTCGAAGGATTTTAATTTTTGAAGTTTTTATCATTTTCTTTTGCTTTTTACAAAACTGAAAAGGCGATCCAAATGGGACCTTTAGTACCGATTCGTGCCACGAACCGGTACTAATGCCTCAAACCCCATTAGTACCGGGTCATGGCACGAACCGGTACTAAAGGTTAGACGACCTTTAGTACCGGTTCATGCCACGAACCGGTACTAATGGGCATCGCACCCTTTAGTCCCGGTTCGTGGCACCAACCGGGACTAAAGGTCCCATTTGAACCGGGACTAATGCCTTTACCGCATGAACTGGGACCAATACTCAAATTAGTCCCGGTTCATGACTGAACCAGGACTAATGGACTTATCTGTCGCGAACGAAAGCCCTGTTTTCTACTAGTGCCCCCATCCATTCAAATGATCACAAAGGTTAGCAACTTTGTCCTTTCATCTCTCATTGCTAGATTAGCTCTTGCAATGCTTGTATAGTGATTCATTTGTGAGTTTAGTAATTTGGGAGGAATTATATGTGCTAGTATTTTATTTATATGCAATTTGAGGTCAAAAATAACACTTAGTTTGCATATGTAGATGTGGTTTACTTAGTGCCTTCTAAATCTCCGTCGTAACCACCGTCGATCGCCCGCACGGTCCCGTCTCCGGCACCACCTTGTGGTGAGGCTCTTGTTCATGAATGTTTTACATTACCAAATTGATGTTTGTGTGATTTGGATATATAGTTACTCGTATAATTATCTTACCCGTACGTTGTTTGTTATACATAGTGCCATGGTTTTTATATCCGTCCCCATCGGTCCTCGTCCTTGTTATGATTTGGATGTGGTATATTCTCTTTTAAATCTAGTTGTTGCATTTCGTGTTTATGACAAATTATGCCCATCAAGTTGACATAGATATTTTTATCTAGGAGGTATGTGAACCGGAAATTCCAACCGACCCTATTGTCGAGAGGTTAAATTTAGTTGAAAGAGAAAACGAGTATTTGAAAGAAAAATTGAAAAGAATTGAGGGGGAGAAGATGGAATTGGAGTTGCATGTTGCCGATGTCGTCGATAATCACAAGATCAAGATGGAGAAAATGCGGTTGAAGATTAGAAAGATTAGAAAATATGTCATTGATAGTGTGGCTTGGTATCATTATGCTGTTGGATCAATTGTTACCTTAGTTGCGATCTTGATCGCATTTGTTGTTGCATTTAAATTCTTTAGCTAGAGAGTTATTTGTATGTTGCATTTAATCAAGTGTTGTATATGAACTTTATGTATGAACTTGTATTAATTTGGTCTATTCGATGTTGTGTATAATGAAGATGAGCCGACAATGGATGTATGATGACCGATGCTCTCCCGGGTTCATTAATGGCGTGCATAATTTTCTGCTTGCCGCTGAGGCAAACAAGCGAGCGGATGGTTTTATGCCTTGTCCATGTGCTGGCTGTAAGAATGGTCACAATTACTCTACGTCAAGAACCATTCACGTCCACCTATTTGAGTCTGATTTCATGCCCCACCATAATGTTTGGACCAAGCACGGAGAGAGAGGGGTTATGATGGAAGACAATGAAGAAGAAGAGGAATACGGCATCTATCCTTACCATGGGTTCCCTGAATATGATGATACAACAATGGGGGAAGAAGCTGAGCCGGCAATGCGGGAAGAAGCTGAAGAAGAGGCATCAGATGAGCCTGCTGATGATCTAGGTCGGGCCATTGCCGATGCAAAGAGAAACTGCACAAGTGATTTGGAGAGGAAGAAGTTGCAGCGCATGTTAGAGGATCACAAGAAATTGTTGTACCCGAATTGCGAAGCTGACAAAAAAAAGCTGGGCACCACACTGGAATTGCTGCAATGGAAGGCAGAGAATGGTGTATCTGACAAGGGATTTGGAAAGTTGCTCGTAATGATAAAGAATATGCTTCCAAAGGACAACGAATTGCCCGAGAGTATGTATGAAGCAAAGAAGGATGTCTGCCCTCTAGGGTTAGAGGTGCAGAAGATACATGCATGCCCTAATGACTGCATCCAATACCGCGGTGAGTACGAGGATTTGAACGCTTGCACGGTATGCGGTGCATTGCGTTATAAGATCAGTCGCGATGACCCTGGTGATGTTAAGGGCGAGCGCCCCAGGAAGAAGATTCCTGACAAGGTGATGTGGTATGCTCCTATAATACCACGGCTGAAACGTTTGTTCCAAAACAAAGAGCATGCGAAGGTGATGCGGTGGCACGGAGAAGACCGTAAGAAAGACGGAAAGTTGAGAGTACCCGCTGACGGTTCGCAGTGGAGAAAAATCGAGAGAAAGTACAGGGAGAAGTTTGTAGGTGACCCAAGGAACGCATGGTTTAGTCTAAGCGCAGATGGCATTAATCTTTTTGGGGAGCAGAGCAGCAACCATAGCACGTGGCCTGTGACTCTATGTTTGTATAAACTTCCTCCTTGGTTGTGCATGAAGCGGAAGTTCATTATGATGCCAGTGCTCATCCAAGGCCCTAAGCAACCCGATAACGACATTGATGTGTACCTAAGGCCATTAGTTGAAGAACTATTATAGCTGTGGAATGGAACAGGTGTACGTGCGTGGGATGAGCACGTACAAGAAGAATTTGACCTAAAGGCGTTGCTGTTCGTGACCATCGATGATTGGCCTACTCTCAGTAACCTTTCAGGACAGACACACAAGGGATACCGCGGATGCACGCACTGTTTGGATGATACCGACAGTATGTATTTGGAGAGTTGTAGGAAAAATGTGTACCTGGGACATCGTCGATTTCTTCCGAGCAGGTATCCCGTAAGAAAGAAAGGCAAGCATTTCAAAGGTGAGGCGGATCACCGGACGAAACCTCGCCACTGTACTGGTGCTGATGTACATGATATGGTCAAGGATTTGAAGGTAATCTTTGGAAAGGGTCCTGGCAGACAACCTGTTCCGAAGGACGCTGACGGACGCGCACCCATGTGGAAGAAGAAATCTATATTTTGGGACCTTCCCTATTGAAAAGACCTAGAGGTCCGCTCCACAATCGACGTGATGCATGTGACGAAAAATCTTTGCGTGACCCTGCTTGGCTTCTTGTGCGTGTCTGGGAAGACAAAAGATACACCAGAGGCACGGGAGGACCAGCAACGTATGCACGGAAAAGACGGCATACATCAGGGTCAGGCCAGCTACGCTCTTACCAAAGAAGAGAAGGAAATCTTCTTTGAATGCCTGCTCAACATGAAGGTACCGTCTGGCTTCTCGTCGAATATAAAGGGAATAATAAATATGGCAGAGAAAAAGTTTCAGAACCTAAAGTCTCATGACTGCCACATGATTATGACGCAACTGCTTCCGGTTGCATTGAGGGGGCTTCTACCGGAAAACATTCGATTAGCCATTGTGAAGCTATGTGCATTCCTCAATGCAATCTCTCAGAAGGTAATCGATCCAGAAATCATACCAAGGTTACAGAATGATTTGGTGCAATGTCTTGTCAGTTTCGAGTTGGTGTTCCCACCACCATTCTTCAACATCATGATGCACGTCCTAGTTCACCTTTGCGAAGAGATTAGCATTTTGGGTCCTGTATTTCTACACAATATGTTCCCCTTTGAGAGGTTCATGAGAGTCTTGAAGAAATATGTTCATAACCGTGCTAGGCCAGAAGGAAGCATCTCAAAGGGCCATGAAAATGAGGAGGTCATTGAGTTTTGTATTGACTTTATTCCTGACCTTAAGCCCATTGGTGTTCCTAAATCGCGGCATAAGGGCAGACTGGATGGAAAAGGCACGCTAGGAGGGGACCAAATAATATGTATGGATGGGCATTCTCTCACTGAAGCACACTACACAGTTCTATAGAATTCCGCGTTGGTGGCTCCGTATATGGAGGAACACAAGAAGTTTCTACACTCTAAACACCCGGAGAACTCTGACGACTGGATTACACATGAACAAACGAGGACTTTTGTCGGTTGGTTGCATGATGGTGATATTGAAGATGACCTGTACTCGCTGTCCTAGTTACCATCTTCGAATATAATGACTTTCAAAGGGTACCAGATAAATGGGAATACATTTTACACGATCGCCCAAGATAAGAAGAGCACCAACCAAAACAGTGGTGTCCGCTTTGATGCAAACACGGGAAAGGAAACATATTATGGTTACATAGAGGACATATGGGAACTTAACTATGGAGGTGGTTTGAAGATCCCTCTGTTTCGGTGCAAATGGGTCAATATGACACGAGGCGGGGTAACGGAAGACCCGCAGTACGAAATGACAATAGTGGATCTCAACAATCTTGCGTATGCAGACGAACCATTCGTCCTAGCCAATGATGTGGCGCGGGTTTTTTATGTGAAAGACATGTCTACGAGGCCGAGAAAAAGAAAAGATAAGGAAGCGAATGGATCATACGATGAGCCAAAGCGCCACATAGTTCTTTCAGGGAAAAGAAACATCGTGGGAGTGGATGACAAGACAGACATGTCAGAAGATTATGAAAAGTTTGATGAAATTGCTCCTTTCACAGTGAATATTGACCCGAGCATCCAGTTAAATGATGAAGATTTTCCATGGCTACGGTGCAAAGGGACACACGCGAAGAAAAAGTTTCACACCCAAAGATCTGGGATGTGATCGGCTTCACTATCATCACTTTCTTCTGTGTTTCACACCCAGGAGGGAATCTATGTAATAGTTAGGGTAGTTATGTGTTTGTCCATTTGATACGCGAAGAAATTTTATGTGCAAACAAATTCTTTCATGCATTTACTGATTTTTTCAGCTAAATGATCATGAAATTGAAAAGCATTTCAAATGAACTCAGAAAAGGTTGAAAGTTGGCATGGTATCATAACTTCACCCACATAGCATGTGCAAAAAAGTAAAGAGGGTTACGACAAAAACTGGATGCACTTCGTGTACAAAATGGACAGTCTCTTTCGAAGTATCAGGGTTTCGGACAAAAATTCATCTGTTACAAAGGCATTTCATTTTTTAAATAACCTAAGCATTACCAAATTGAATATAATGATAAAACACACTAATAATATTAAACATAAGAAAAAAGAATCACTAGAAAATCTATTTTCAAAGTTAAGTTATTCACAAACTAGTGATTCACACAAATTTCAAATAATTCAAAATTTAAACTATTCAAATTTGAAAACTATCGGCACTAATCTAAAGCAAAAATATTCACAAAGAAACTCTATATATAGCAAAAAACAACTCAAAAAAACAAAAAAAAATAAAGCAAAAAAATTTAAAGCAAAAAAATTTAAGAAAATAAAAAAGCCCGCCTAATGGGCCAGAGCAGCCTGCATACGACTAGAAACACAACATTTTGTTGGGCCAGGATGCAGGCCCGCAACAGCCCAGTAGGCCCACAGGGCAGCACAGAACAAGTAGGCCCAGTAGGCCTGCTTTGGAGAGGAGCTCGAGAGAGCTACTGCACTGGGTTTATAAACCAGTGCGGACGCCCCTCGGCTAGCGAGGTGGGACTAAACTTGCCGCACGGACCTGCGCCAGCACATACCTTTAGTACCGGGTCGTGGCACCAACCGGTACTAAAGGGGGGGGGGTCTTTAGTACCGGTTGGAGCCACCAGCCGGTACTAAAGGGGGGGCGCTTCCCGCCGCTTGGCCTGGCCAAAACAGACCTTTAGACCGGTTGGTGGCTCCAACCGGTACTAAAGGGGTGTCCTATATCGGAAAACACTTCAAAAAAATACATTTCTCATCTCTCCCTGCATCTTTCTGCCTCTGCCCCGTCGCCGCCGGCCCTCGTCGCCGCCCCCGTCGCCGTCGCCGCCCCCGTCACCGTCGCTGCCCCGGCTGTCCCCGCCCCCTCTTCGTCGGCCCCATCGTCGTCCGCCGCCCCGGCCGTCCCTGTCCCCGTCATCCCCGGCCGTCCCCATCCCCATCGTCCCCGGCCGTCCCCCTTGGTCGCCGCGCCCCGCCCCGTCGGCCCCGTCGTCGCCGCCCCATCCCGTCGCCCCTGTCGTCTGCCTCGCTGGTGAGTCATGCCCCGGCCGCCATGTCCCACACACCACACACACACATTTAGTTTTTTGTTATAAATTTTAGTTATAGAATTTTTGTTTTTAGTTATTAAAATATCTATAGAAATGTTAGAAATTTTTCTGTTTTTAGTTATATAAATATTACATTTTTATATAAATTGTTTATAATTTTTTTGTTTTTAGTTATAGAAATATTTATAGAAATGTTAGCAATTTTTCTGTTTTTTAGTTATAGAAATATTAGAAATGTTAGTTATATAATCAGAAATGTTAGAAATTTTAGAATTAGTTTTAGTTAGATGAATTAGATTAATGTCAAATTGTTAGAATTTGCATATAGAATTTTAGTTATCACAATCCAATCATTTAAAAAATGTTACTTTTTGCGGGCATATAGTATTTGTTCTCGACGATATGCCCGGCCCACATCCTCGTCGTCGACCCGTTCGCGACGACGTCATGCTTCAGAGGACCCATGTCCGGGACTGGGCTCCGCCGGACTAGCACTGGGAGGTGCTACCTGGAGGGGCACGCCGCTTGGTGAGGAACCCGGCCTCGGGTCCCGTCGTCGATCCTTATCTCCTTTGGTGGCGTTCGCGTGGGCCACACTCGGTGAAGAGGCAGCCGACCCCGTCGGAGGTGGTGCGTCACCGTGTCAGGGAGGAAGACGAGCATGTCCATCGCTAGATGGCTGCTATGGACGACGCCAGGTTCTCCACTACTTGGTAGGTTCTTTGGGCAGATGACCGGAGATATGATCTTGTGATGGTTCCTTCTCTTTGGGTGTCCACCGCCCGCGCCCCAGGAACCGCGAGTGGCGCCCTAGATTCTTCTGTAGTACTCGATCTTTATTAGGTACCTAGCCAGTGATGTATTCGATATATAATATTAGAGACGATGTATTCAAGATTATATATATTATCCGAGACGATGATGTATTCGAGATTATATATTAATTGAGACGATGCATAGATTATGTATTATATGATTCAGTTTTTCCTAATTGATTGCATCCATGCATTGTAATTTGAATACTAATTAAATTGTTTTATATTTCTTATGTATTAGTTAAGTAAAAGCTATAGCGGACAATACCGGCAGAGAGAGAGAAGAGGAATTGTTCGACATCATACGCAACCCTCACAGGCTAGATGATCTGAATGGAGCAGATGACGGCTCCCAATATCTGAACAATATCAGAGAGGGTGATGAAAGGATACTCGATCTCGACAACCGAGCTGATGAAGTCATGAACTATGATTATGATTATGATGACACAGACAATAATGTTTATGATGACACCGACAATGCTGATCTTCAAATAACAAAGACTACCGGCGAGTTATATTTATATAAGCATGCATCTGGTGATCATCACATGTTTTATTTTATTTGAAGATATATTAATGAATCGATCTTTCTTCTTTTAGCCCTCCGGATCGAGCAAATCTGCTTCTTCAGACAGCAGGACAAAGCGAGGCCCGGGCAAAAAGTTGAAGGATGGTGTAAAGTACAACATCGACTCCGTCAAACCTAGTGGCAAACCCCTCACGCCTAAGAACATTGCGAACAAGTGGACTCGTCAGTGCAGAGTTCTTGTGAAGGACCTACTCCCGATCTCCATTCAAGAATGGAAAGAGCCAAAAACTAAATATCCAGGTGTTACTTGGGTCAATGACAGAGCAAAAAAACCCTTTGGGAATCTCTGATGGAACATTTCACCCTACCAGATTATTTCACTAAAGCAGATGTGGACAAAGTCAAGGGCGCTGCTCTTAAGAAGATGGCAATTGCATTCAACACCCACAAGAAAACTGTATGGGCCAACTACCTCGCTGCAGAAAGGAAGACTCAAGAATTCACGGGAACACTGGAGAAGCAAAGAGAACACTGGGACGATTTCATGAAATTCAAGGATTCAGAATTATCTAAGGAATGGTTGATAAAAAACGAGGCCAATGCCGCAAAAAAGACGCAGTTCCATAGGCTGGGTCCAGGTGGCTACATGGTGGGAATGCCGAAGTGGGATAAGTCTGAGAAAGAGATGGAGGATGCAGGGGTCACTCCGGTTACTAGGAGCTGGCCCCCCAGGTGCAGAACTTGGTTCTATGCGCATGGGGGGGCGTTGGACCCGAAGACAGGCCTTGTTTCGCAGAAGGCAAGTATAAAAGGAGCCGAACAAAAGATACTTGACGCAATAGAAGAAGCTCGAACGGGGGTGTTCACGCCCAACAGAGAGCACGACGAGATTACGCGCTCCCTGGGAAATCCTGAACACCCGGGAAGAACACGAGGCAAGGGCGTTATTCCCTGGTATGAGGGCTTTTCGGACTGGAACGACGACTACAAGTCCCGTGCAAGAAAGAAGATGGAGGAGGAGAAGAAGAGGAAGCTGGAGGAGGAGCAGAGGAAGCTGGACGCAGTACGCCTTCAAGTCCTAGAAGCAAGGCATGCACACTTGGCACTCAAATTCCAGCAGCAGTAGCAGCAGATCGACTCAGTTAGCCAGGAAAGGGGGTCTCAGCAGCGGCAGCAGCAAGCGGATGATCGTCCAACATTGGATAGCACCGTCCCATTCATGCCGAGAAGCAACGTTGGTTCTGCCCCGGGTGACACACTGCTGGATACATACCCTGTGGATGACATCATAGAGAACACTAACTGTGAGCTACACTCCAAAATGAAGAACATATCCATGAAGGTGGCGGACGGCGTTGCTTCTACAATTACCACCGAAGCAACCTTCCATTGCATCCCGATTTCAGAGGCCTATGCTCGTGTCATGGTTGATGAAGTGGTGGAGCCATATTCGATGCTAGCACTTGACATTGCTGGAGGTGACGGCGAGCACACACTGGGAGAGGCCATACGTCGTATCATCCTATGGAGAAAGGATTGCATCATCTTTCCAAGTCCACCGAGACCGCGTCATCTGCCGACTCCTCCTTGAAGTCCGCCACCAAGTCAGCAGACTCCCGCTCCTCCAAGTCCACGAACGCGTGAGCCGACTCCTCCTCGAAGTCTGCCACCAAGTCAGCAGACTCCCGCTCCTCCAAGTCCACGAACGCATGAGCTGACTCCTCCGTGAAGTCCGCCACCTCCTCCAAGTCCCCGAACGCATGAGCAGACTCCTGCTTCAAGTCCGGCATAGCGCCAAGCCACTTCTCCGGTTTCAAGTCCGACATAGCGTCAGGCCAGTCCTCCTGCTTCAAGTCCGGCACAGCGTCAGCCACGTCAGTCGTCTCCACCGTCTCAGCAATCGCAGAAGAGACACGCCGCAGCTATGGTGCGTAGCGGTATGAGTCGAGGTAGTACAGGAAGTAAAGGCGGAGACAAGCGATATAAATATGGTCCAAGCCTCGCTCCTCTTTCTCAGAGGCCTTACGACATGACCGAGGAGCAAAACACAGCCATAGTGCAGGCCCAAGTGGACGCCCATTTTGGACCGAAACCGGCACCGCCGCCAAAGGAGAAAGTGCCTGAGAAAACGATTGACCACTTCATTCGTATGGCTAGAGCACCAGCTCCCAAGCCTGTTGACTCAGACTATGAGTGCCAAATCAGGAAGCTACATCAAGCACGGCTATAGAAGGAAGCAAGCTCGAGCTCGAGCCAACAAACAGCTGGCAAAAAATGCGGGAAAACCGTTCCCCAGCTGTGAGAACAGGCGGCGCAATCGATCCCCCCGCTTGTTGTGCCACAAACACATGAGAGTACGCGCGCCAAATATTATTGTGGGCAAACCGTTACTGTTCCCCAGCTGGGCAATGTGGTAATAACCGAGGAGCATATAATGCAGGCTGAAATGCTCAAGATCACTGTTGGACAACTCCTCGAAATCGAGCCCATGCCTCGGCTTAGAGAGGAGGAAATAAAATGGAAATATGTCCGGGGCCAACCTTTGGTCGAGCCATACAAGGTCAAGAACCTCCCAACAAGAATGTATGAATTGCATCAATGGTACATGAACATTACCAAGATTTCCAATCGAGAGTCCCTCATGGTGAATGTCAAGCATGAGCATTACTTCCATGAGAAAGCTCTGTCCATTGAGTATTCAGAACTATTTCAGTTATACAATCAAGACGCACTCGACAAGTCTATCGTCAGTTGCTATTGTCTGTAAGTGATTTCTTTCTGTAATTTAAGTCTCAAGCTAGTTGTGTAGTGATCATTTTGATCAATCATTACATGTAATTATCCTCACTATATTCTTTTCTGTGGTATTATATGCAGGATGAAGATGTATGAAATGAAAAAATCTGGACACTATGGCATTGGGTTCATTGACCCAAATACCATTAATGAGTACACATGGAAGCTTCCAATTTATCAAGCAAGTGTAGAGAAAAGCATGCTAGAGTTCTTGAAGCGCCTCAATACCAATGAAGATATACTACTTCCTTACAACTTCCTGTGAGTCACACTGTCTTGTACTACAAATTATGTTTTTGCTTACTAGCTAGCTAGATGTTAATAATTAAGCGTATATGGTTTACGGTTGTTGATTAATTTTCTGCACATGTCCGCTTAATTAAGACATGCAAACGTGTGCGCATGCAGTTTCCACTAGATCTTGTTAGACATTAAAGTTGACAAAGGAATAGTTGAAGTACTGGACTCACTACTTAAAGAAGATAAAGACTACACCATCGTGAAGGGGATAGTCAACAGGTAATTTCAGTCATTATTAACTATATCTCGGCCTATTATTAGTTCGTCATTTCCTGATATGAACTATTTAATAACCCCTTTATTAATTTTCTTTGCGAGCGGGCAGGGCTTGGGCAAAGTTCATCAAGGTGACTCCAGGCAAATGGCCAAAAAAGTTGTTTTGGCATCGACCAAAGGTAAGTAATTAAGTATTACTAGCTAGCTACTATCTCTTTAATTCTTGTTTTAATACCATTAATTAATTATCATGCTTGATTAATCATTATCTGATTCAATTCCATTCTCATAAAGGCCCTGAAGCAGGTGCAGGGGAATGATCTGTGTGCATTCTATGTTTGCGAGAACATTCGCATGATGGCATCCGAAAGGAGCAGATCTCAAAGACTGGACTGGGTACGTTTGTTTGAACACTATTCACACCATTATCAATATCTAGTCACACAACTAATACACATGCATATTGATCTCCTTCTTAACAGTTCAGAGAGGTGCGGGATAAGCTCCTATCAGCGGACCGCATACTAGCACTTCAAGAGGAAATAGCCGGATTTTTGCTCGACCAGGTCATAGATCCCAAAGGAGAATACTATTACCCGCTACCGCCCCCATGAACCACTTGTCATCGTGCTCCGAAGGCACCAAGGCAACATGTAGGAGAAATTGTATATGTATAGACATGTGTATGTGTGAATAATTAATGGTGTTGGTTGTGAGACATTCGATGATATATATTTATATATATATATATATGTGGTTCTACGTACAAGAAAATATATTTATATATATGCATAATGTGTACAATCTGTAGTATCATGAAATACCAGCAAACAAAAAAGAATTAAATGGAAAATAAAGCCAACCCCCCCCCCCAAACATTTAGTACCGGTTGGTGTTACCAACCGGTACTAATGTCCTACATGCACCCGGGCCTGGCTCGTGCCACGTGGTAACACTTTAGCGCCGGTTCGTGACAAACCGGTACTAAAGGGGGGGACCTTTAGTCCCCACTCTTTAGTGCCAGTTTCTGAACCGGCACTAAAGGCCATTATGAACCGGCACTAAAGGCCGGTTCTGCACCAGTGTATACCTTTAGCAGTAGTCCAATAAACTGTAGTGGGTGCATGAAGAAATTGGCATACTTTGTTAATAGCAAATGAAATATCATGTCTTGTCAGAGTCAAGTACTGAAGTGCCCCTACCAGACTTCTGTAGTTTGTACTATCCTGTTGATTCAAGGGTTCTGTAAGTGAGAGTTTCTCTGAACTGGACAAGGGTGTTGGTGAGGGTTTACATCCTTGAAGACCAACTCTTCTTACCAAATCAGTAGCATATTTTTCTTGAGAGAGATGAAGGCCATCTTCATGTTTCTTTACCTCAATCCCTAGGACAAAATGCAAGTCTCCTAGATCCTTCAGAGCAAACTCAACAATTAGATCCTTCAAAAGTCATGTTATTGCTCCAAGTATGGAGGAACTTGTGACAATTATATCATCAACATAAATAAGAACAAATATGGAGGTAGTTGATCTATTATAAACAATGATGTATCAGACTTTGAAGGGATAAATCCACGTGCTTGCAGTTTCTGACTTAGACGTGAGTACCGCGCCCTGGGAGCTTGCTTCAATCCATATAAAGCTATATCAAGTTTGCACACATGTAGTGGTGAGTTTTTGTTCACAATCCCAGGAGGTTGCTTCATGTATACTTCCTCTTCCAAAATGCCATGAAGGAACGCATTCTGCACATCTAATTGTCTGAGACTCCATCCCCTGGAAACAACAACAGACAAAACAAGGCGAATAGTGGCAGCTTTAACAATAGGACTAAATGTGTCCTCATAGTCTATGTCGTACCGTCGTTTGAAACCCTTTGCAACGAGTCTTGTTTTGTAACGATCTATGGACCCTTCACACTTTCTTTTGATGCGAAATACCCATTTGCAATCAATGAGATTTTTACCTCATCGTGGGGGCACCAAATGCCACGTTTTATATTTTCAGTGCTGAATATTCTTCTTCCATGGCCTTCCTCCAACGTGTATAATTTAGTGCCTCTTCAACCGAACTAGGTTCACCTGTAGAGCAACAAGCCAGGCCAAATTTTGTTTCATAGTTAACAGGTTGAATTACCCCTTTTTGGAGACGAGTGCGTGGTTGTACAGGTGAAGCTGCACCAGCCTGAGGCGCAGGAGATCCCGCATCAGATCCCGAGGTGGATGCGCCTGGGGCTGTCCCTGCAATTGTCCCCGCGCCGGGATCGTCTGCGGCTTCAACACGCGAGAAGCCAGCTGCAGGCGGCACAGAAGATCCCGTGCGTGCTGTTGCTGCATCATTATGCAATGATTGCAGGGAATCAGCACCTGATCCCACGCCCGCGAGGCCCGTCAAATATGCGCGGGGTGGCGCCCCCGCTGTCGGCTGTCGACGCGGTAGCAGCGGCGTCCATCTGCCGGCCAACGCCTCTCAGGCAGACACATGGTCACCTCGGATTGGCGCGGCTCGGTGGCTTCGGGTGGACGAGTCGCTGGAGCCCGCGTGTCACCCGGAGAGACGGCGCCGCCACGCCTGGTGGGCGATGTGGTTTCTGACGCGCTGGCGCCATGCAGCGGTGCAGATTCCGAGGAGGATGGCCTGGGCAGGCGCTGCAGCAGCGATCCCGAGGAGGATTTGCCTCCCAAATCTGGACACATCAAATATTGTCCATTGGAGCTGGTTTCTTGATTATTTGGGCTGATTTCTTCACCAGTTTTTCTCATGCTTCCTTCTGCTGCATCAACACAGAGCTCATGCACACGGTTATGAGGATTAGTCAATGACACAATTATTACTCCCCCTTTGATCAAAACCGGTGAGATGAGAAGGCAGAAGCAAAATTTCTTGATGGAGTAAGGCACCGGCATTAGGATGGAGATCAGCAAAGGGAAACTTGGTTTCATCGAAAACTACATCACGTGAAATATAGACACGGCCAGTAGAAACATCTAGGCATTTGACACCATTGTGCATAGCACTATAGCCAATGAAAACACACTGCTTAGATTGAAACATTAGTTTGCGGTTGTTGTATGGTCTAAGGTTGGGCCAACAAGCGCAGCCAAACACACAGAGGGAAGTGTAGTCTGGTTTGGTATGGAGGAGTTTTTCCGTAGGTGCTTCATTGTTGATGACACGACTTGAAAGCATATTAATGACGTGGACGACGGTGAGGAACGCCTCATCCCAAAACTTTAGTGGCATGGAGGCGCTAGCAAGAAGGGCTAAACCAACTTCTACAATGTGACGATGTTTGCGTTCTGCCGACCTATTTTGCTGATGGGCGTGTGGGAAAGACACATGATGAGAGATACCAAGTTCTTGAAAGAACGAGTTGAGCTTCTCATACTCACCTCCCCAACCAGATTGGAGGTCAAGTATTTTGTTGTCAAACTTACGTTCAACGAGTGCTTGAAAGCTATGAAAAACTTGGAATACTTCAGATGGTTTCTTGAGAAGATAAATCCATGAATATTTGCTATAGTCATCTATGAAGCTCACATAGTACGTGTGTCTACCGACAGAGGATGGGGCAGGCCCCCACACATCAGAAAAAATAAGTTGCAACGGTTTGGTAGAAACACTAGTGGAAATTGGATATGGTAACTGATGGCTTTTTGCTCTTTGGCACGAATCACAAATAGTTTCAACATCACACTCTCCAACATATGGGAGTTTATTTTTCCTAAGCACTCGTTCAACTAAAGGAAAAGTTGCATGTCATAAACGATCATGCCACCGTGTAGAGGATAGCTTGGTGGCACTAAAGACTTGTTTATTGAATCTTCTTCGAAGCTCCGGAATCAAGGGGTAGAGCCCGCGAACGCATCTACCTCGATACAATACCTTCCTCGTTACCTGATACTTGATCAAAAAGAAGAAAGGATGAAACTCAAGGAAGACATGATTATCAATAGCAATGCGGTGAACGGAGAGAAGATTTTTAGATGCACTAAGGACATGCAAAAAATTTCGAAGGTGAATTGGACGATGAGGGGTTTTAATAATTGAGTCACCAACATGACGGATCTTCATACCTTCTCCACTCGCGGTGTGGATGTGATCTTGGCCGCGGTACTTCTCCCACATGGTCACCTTCTCGAGTTCGTCGGTGATGTGGTTCGGAGCGCCACTGTTCATGTACCAGTTTGTGTCCACGCCATACGATCCATCGGCCGTAGGATCCACCTTCTCGTCCTGAGAGGATTCATCATCATCGTCGAATCTGTACCAGCAATCCTTGGTCGAGTGGCCAGGTTTACCGCAGATCTGACACCGGACGACATCGGGGCGTGACCTGTTGGAGTTGTTGTGCCGGCTGAGGGAGTCCTGGACTAGGGGGTGTACGGATAGCCGAACTATCATCATCGGCCGGACTCCAAGACTATGAAGATACAAGATTGAAGACTTCGTCCCGTGTCCGGATGGGACTTTCCTTGGCGTGGAAGGCAAGCTTGGCAATACGGATATGTAGATCTCCTACCATTGTAACCGACTCTGTGTAACCCTAGCCCTCTCCGGTGTCTATATAAACCGGATGGCTTTAGTCCATAGGACGAACAACAATCATACCATAGGCTAGCTTCTAGGGTTTAGCCTCCTTGATCTCGTGGTAGATCTACTCTTGTAATACCCACATCATCAATATCAATCGAGCAGGACGTAGGGTTTTACCTCCATCAAGAGGGCCCGAACCTGGGTAAACATCGTGTCCCTTGTCTCCTGTTACCATCCGCCTAGACGCACAGTTCGGGACCCCCTACCCGAGATCCGCCGGTTTTGACACCGACATTGGTGCTTTCATTAAGAGTTCCTATGTGCCGTCGCAATTAGGAAGGATGCCTTTTCCCGTCTTTAAAGACGGTGTCGTCGTCAAGGAGCTTTGGCCACCGGCCAAACTATCCGGCTAGGCGGTTTTCTTATGACCGCCTGTTCGGCCGCCGCTCCAACAATGACCTCTCAGGTCATCAAAAGTGATCTTCACGTCAACTCAGAATTCGCCGAGCAGCTAGATCCGATGGAGCTCTCCTCCGTAAATGAGCTCTTGGATCGCATCGCCGCCCTGGGAGTCGCTACAGACTATGATCAGATTGGGCTTAAAACCGATCTGAGAGAAATTAACTCTCCCCAGGCTACCCACCACGTTGTTGTGGTAGAGGAACAACGCGGCGACTCTTCTTCTATGTTAAAGACCAGTTATGTCTGGATTCCCGATCCCTTCATGCCGGATTCCCACGGAGGGACGGACACCAATCAAGTACTGAACCTAAAGTTAGGCATCGGACCAGATTTGTTGGATAACATCCAGCAATCCAAGCTTCCAAATCCGGAAACTTCTTGGCCTTTGAGCCTCAGATTGGGCTGGGTTCCGAATTTAATTCCACCCGTCCACCGGAACATAAGCGATCTATCTCAAATACGGCAAGAGCCCGATGAAACAGCACATCATTACTGGGCCAGATTCCTCCTCGTCATGGACAGGATAAAAGACTGCCATGAGGAAAGCGCAATCTCAATTTTCTGCAACAATTGCACGGACAAGGGAATCATGAACGCCATAAGTCGTCGCGAAGTTACACGCTTCGCCGACCTAGCGACCATAGTACAAAAATATTGTGCGATGGAGAGTGCCTGGAAACCAAAACCAGGATTTGGGACAATCCGGCCCTGAATACAACCCTAGTTCGAAACAAAAGGGTGCGTCATACTCAAGCACCTGGGTTAAAAACCAAAACGCAAAAAAACCCTAAAGGGCACGGAACCGTACTGGAGGGATGGCTCAACGGACCCTGTAAAATCCACAGTACAGAGGGCGCCACTCCAACACATAGCCTTCGAGCATGTTGGATACTACGGCAGGTGGCCAAAAGTGGCGAAGGCTTTCTAGCCCCGGGTAACCAGCCCAGCAGTACCAGTACGGTATTAACAGTCTTCGAGACTTTCGCATCAAATAGCATGCGGAAACGAACAATCCGCAGCCTTGCCGAAGTCTACCAAGTAGCAACAACAAATCCATGGAGCGACACGGCTATCACCTTCAATGCCAGCGACGAACCTAAATTCCGAACAGCTCGAGCATCAGCCGCATTGGTCCTTAGTCCGATAGTGGACGGCTTTCGTCTTACCAAGGTACTCATGGATGGAGGCAGCAGATTAAACCTCATCTACGAGGAAACCCTCCAAAAAATGGAAATTGACTGGAGCCGCATTGAGCGAAGCAGCACAACCTTCAGAGGAATAATCCCTAGTCGAGAAGTACGCTGCATAGGAAAAATCACACTAGATGTAGTATTCGGCTCGCCGGACAATTACAGGTCCGAAGAGGCCACGTTCCAAGTGGCCCCATTCAGCAGCGGATATCACGCATTGTTAGGGCGAGAGGCATTCACAATCTTCCAAGCTATACCCTATTACGGGTACATGAAGCTCAAAATGCCCGGGCCCAATGGAATAATCACTCTTGTCAGTGATCCAGATATAGCACTCCGCGCTGAAAATAAGACAGCCGCACTGGCCCTAGAGGCATTATCCGAAGCCCTAGCGGCACAGGAACTCACTGCGCTGCGCTCCACGGTGGATAGGGACGATGTGATTCTCGATAAGAGGTCTAAGTCCACCTCTTTTAAACCAGCAGACGAAATAGTCAAATTCCAGGTCCATCCAACGGACCCCACAAAGACGGCCTCCATTGGGGCACAATTAAATCCTGATGTAGAAGCCGCACTACGAGAATTCCTTCGGGAAAATTGGGACATTTTTGCCTGGCACCCTTCAGACATGCCAGGAATCCCACGCAGGCTGGTAGAACATAGCCTAAATATCCTAAAAGGATTCAAGCCAGTCAAATAGGCTCTTCGGCGATTTTCCGAACCCAAAAGACAGGCAATGGGAGAGGAGCTAGCCAAACTCTTAGAAGCCGGATTCATCAGAGATATAAAACATCCGGACTGGCTAGCCAACCTGGTAATGGTACCAAAAAAGGACAAATCCTGGCGCCTTTGTGTCGATTTCAAAGACCTTAACAAGGCTTGTCCAAAGGACCATTTCCCTCTCCCTCGCATCGACCAAATCAATGATGCTACCGCAGGGCACGATTCATTGTGCTTCCTCGACGCATACTCCGGATACCATCAAATCAAGATGGTGGAAAAAGACCAGGCCGCAACGGCATTCATTACTCCGTACGGACCATTCTGCTTCAACACAATGCCCTTCAGACTCAAAAACGCCGGCGCAACATATCAGCGCATGATTCAGACATGTCTGGCCACCCAGATAGGCAAAACAGTGGAGGCGTACGTAGATGATGTGGTCGTTAAAACCAAACACGTCGAAACTCTAGTAGACGATTTGAGGCTTACATTCGACAACCTCCAAGCATACGACATTAAGCTCAACCCGGAAAAATGTGTTTTCGGTGTACCAGCCGGAAAGCTCTTGGGCTTCATTGTATCCGACAGAGGAATTGAAGCAAACCCAGCCAAGATCCGGGCTCTGTCACAATTGGATATCCCAAAAGACCTCAAACAAATACAAAAATTAACTGGATGCGTGGCGGCTGTAAGTCGCTTCATCCCCCGTGTGGGAGAAAAGGCGCTGCCCCTCTATCGCCTCCTCCGGCGCACCGAACACTTTGAATGGACGGATGCTGCCACGGCCGGACTCGAAGAAATTAAGGCCATATTGGCAACAAATCCAGTCCTGGCCGCGCCCAACCTGGGCGAACCTATGTTATTATATATCGCGGCAACACATCAAGTTGTCAGCGCCGTACTCGTCGTCGAACGAGAAACAGATTGGCACAAATTCCCTCTTCAAAAACCAGTGTACTACGTGTCCACTGTCTTAACTCCATGCAAGTCCCGGTACCCACATTATCAAAAGATAGCGTATGCGATTTTCATGGCATCCCGGAAGCTGCGACACTACTTTCAAGAGTGTTCCATAACGGTGGCCTCCGAAGTACCTCTCAACGATATTATAAACAATCGCGACGCGACGGGCAGGATTGCAAAATGGGCCATTGAGCTCTTACCATTTGGCATAACCTACAAACCACGGCGAGCTATAAAGTCGCAAGTTTTGGCTAACTTCATCGCCGAATGGACCGAAGCCGAACTCCCTAAAGAGTACGATGCATACTCCAATTGGATCATGCGTTTCGACGGCTCCAAAATGTTGGATGGCTTGGGGGCTGGCGTCGTCTTGACATCCCCAACCGGAGACACAATCCAATACGTACTTCAAATAATGTACACGGACTCCAACAACGCAGCCGAATACGAGGCCCTTCTACATGGTCTCCGGATGGCAATCTCCATGGGTATTCAACGCCTAGAGGTGCGCAGGGATTCAAACCTCGCAGTATCGCAAGTAAATGGAGACTTTGACACCAAGGATCCAAAAATGGCAGCCTACCGTAACACCGTCATAAAAATGTCAGCTCGGTTCGAAGGACTTGAATTCCACCATGTAGCCCGGGATAATAACCAGGCAGCAGACGTGTTGGCACGCATCGGTGCAAAATGCGAAGCCGTCCCTCCAAACATCTTCCTGGAGCGGCTCTTTAAGCCATCCGTATTATGGGAAGAAGAGTCCAGAAATAACAACCCAGAACCAACTGAACCACCCAACACGGAACATTCTGACACAATCGGTGGCTCAGCCAATGAAATAACACCTTCAGCCCACGAAATAATGGCAGTAATTGCCCCGTGGACGGAACCATTCCTAGCCTACTTAATCAGGCAGGAACTCCTCGAAGACCAAAATGAGGCCCGCTGCATAGTTCGGCGATCTAAAGCCTACAAGGTCCATGAGGGAGAACTTTATAAGAAAAGCACAACCGGAGTCCTTCAAAGGTGTATCTCCGAAGAGGAAGGGCGAAATCTCCTGGCTGAAATTCACGCCGGACTCGGCGGGCACCACGCCGCAGCCCGAGCCCTTGTAGGCAAGGCCTTTCGTACAGGATTTTGTTGGCCGACAGCCCAGGAAGATGCTAAGGACTTAGTCCAATGATGCGTCGGTTGCCAGCTCTTTGCTAATCAAAGCCACATGCCACCCACCGCCCTCAAAACTGTACCCATCACCTGGCCGTTCGCGGTCTGGGGGCTTGACATGTTTGGACCCCTTAAAGGGGGAGCCCACAAGAAAAAATACTTACTGGTCATGGTGGACAAGTTCACCAAATGGATAGAGGCCAAGCCGGTTAAAACGACAGAATCCGGACCCCTGATAGACTTCATATCTGGGGTAGTACACCGTTTCGGCGTCCCCCACAGCATCATCACTGATAACGGCACGAATTTCATGGCCGACGAGGTTAAACTCTGGTGCAAAAACTTGGGCATCAAGCTCGACTACGCTTCAGTCTATCACCCTCAAACTAACGGTCAAGTGGAACGGGCAAATGGTCTAATCATGAGCGGCATTAAACCCAGATTAGTGCGGTCCCTCACGGATTCTAACTCGCACTGGGTAGAGGAGTTAGACTCCGTACTCTGGGGGCTGCGGACCATGCCAAACCGCACTACCGGATTCACACCATTTTTTATGGTATACGGCGCTGAGGCAGTTTTGCCCTGCGATATAATTCATGACTCACCCCGCGTGTGCATGTACGAAGAAAGAGAAGTCGAGTTGGATCGGCAGGACAGTTTGGACGCCTTACAGGAGGAGCGCGACGTGGCAAAATCCCGTTCCGCATTCTATCAGCAGTAGGCTCGAAGATATCAAAGCAGAGAAGTACGGGCTAAAACTTACAATGTTGGCGAACTAGTTCTACGCCTGCCGGACAAGAAAAAGGACAAACTTAAGCCCAAATGGGAAGGTCCCTTCATCATCGACCAAGTCCTTACCGGCGGTGCATACCATCTACGCAACGCATCTAACAACCGACTCGAGCCAAACCCATGGAACGCAGCCCGTCTCCGAAGATTCTACGCCTAGCGCCGGACTCAGAGTTCGTCTCCTTCCTCCGTCCACCTTTCATATTTTTTCGCTGTCTTTGTTTTCCCTCCTTTTTCCTCCCTCTTTCAGTGCAAGCCTCTTGAGGGCTGATCTGCGCTTTGTTCGCACTCACGTGATGTGCTACTCGCACTCGTTATACCTGGGGGCTTCTTTAACAGAAGCTTATCTATACGAGCTTCATGCCCAACACATGTGTCATACTTCCGCATGTACCTTTTACTCACCATTATATGCATCGATATGACTTAAGTTTTGGCCAAGCTGGGTTGCCTGGCTCCTGTGCTTACCCCTACATTCCCGATTGTTCAGCTAGGAGGTAAAGGGAGCACCTCTGCGATTGTTACTGCCGAATCAGCCGGATGTGTACCTCAGACTGGGTGAAGCCGAAAGCTAGCGTTCTTAAGGGAATATTTGGTCGGTGACCTGAAAGATGATTTATTACTTATTTATTTCTCTGCCCCCAGATGCTTTTCTGCTCTTTTCGCAGTCTGGACATGCACTTTAGGGCATGCCTCCCAGGGAAAGGAACCCTTAACGAAACTATTCTCCCTGGAAGATGTTTCTTACTAACCATGTAATATAACATAGCTAGTTGGGCACTTGTATGATAAAGCACTTATGACCCCTACACCTTGTCTCCATGCATGCCCCGGTTTTTGTATAACCGTCAGGGTATTCGGACACACTCCGGACTGTTGGGTCCCGAGGTTGAAGCGAAACGGTCCGCAAAGACAAACGATCTACAATTCGGCTAGAAGGCATTTTACATGTCATTTTAAATTACATCATCAAACTGACTGATTGTACTCCTCTTCAATCCCATCTAACAGGCTGTCGAATTTACAGTCCCGTTGGGAATATTTCGCGGCCAACTCTACTTGGCCGTACATCAGGCTCACAGGGATATCCTTCCCATCGGGCCCCACAGGTCCGACCTCGGCCATGTGGTTTGGATCAGCCCTCGTGTACCGCGTCTTCACCATGGCCCAGGCCTCCCTGGCGCCTTGACGGCAGGCCGATATCTTCCACAGACGGAAACGCTGCCGTACTCCCTGAAGCTTCTCAGCAAGCCCTCCAAGACCCTCGGGTAGGGAGACGGAAGGCCATAAGGTCTCAACAACGCCGCTCATCGCCTGCCGAACACGTTCGTGCAGTTGCAGCAGCTCGGGAAGAGGGTCTCCCATAGAACCAGGCATCTCCTCCGCCGGATGACCCGTGAGCACACCTACAGTCACATTTTTGTCAATCGACTTCCTCGCCGAACTCTTCTTTTCAAAAGAGTTTGATCAAGCACTTACTATAAATGCTGCGACGAAGCCGTCGATTCTCCTTTACGGAGTTAGACAGCTGGACCCGAACACCTTTTAGTTCTTCGCCCAGCTAGGTGTTGGCATCTTGGAGTTTGTTCCTCTCCTGCTGAACCCTTGTAAGCACCTTCTCGTCGGCCTTAAGCTGGCGCAGCAGATGTTGCTTGTCCGGATCTAGTCCGGCACCCTCTGCAATATTATTCTCAGATCATACACACACGCCGCACTTCATAAACTACTTCTCTTTTCGAAATATGAATTACCAGAGGGAGTCTCTGTGGCTCCCCGGGCAGCGGCTAGCGTGGCCTCAAGTTGGGCCTTGCATTCTTGAAGCTCCTGGGACAGGTGGGTATTCTTCTCCGTAAGATCCTGCATAACAAATAATCCTTAAATCAGTTAGTTTAACTATTTTAAGTCTCGGGGGCTACTGTCATATATAACCATTAAAATTCCTCACCCGTATGTCTTTTACATACTGCTCCGTGGCTCTGGTTAAACCATCTTGATCAGCACGGAGGTGCGTGTCTCCCGCATTAAAGGCATTCAACGCCTCTGGGGAGAAACATGCGTCACGAAGAACTGTCCGGCGGCGCCTGTGATTCATGGCGCTCTCCACCTCAGACCTGGTGGCGGACAACCTGTCGGCATCCTCCGTCGGAGGAGCATCCGGCTCGCGCCTTGCGCTCGCCTCCCCCTTCGGACCAGGCGTTGGAGCCTGGCTGGCGGAGGCTTGGTTGGCAACCTCTCCGGGCTCAGTCTGGCGAGCGCTCTTTCTCCTGGAAGAATCATGAGCATTAATGTACCTCCCAGGAGCCCTTCCCTTAAAGGACAAGGGTGCGCCATACCTCTACGGCAATGTTTCGATTCGCGCCGCAATCCTCTTCCGCCTGTTGGGCCGCACTGACCCTGGATGGTCAGTCGCCGCGGGCTCGGCTTCCCGCCGTAAAGGCACCTCCTGCGAAGCACCGTTGGTACACGGTGATCAGAAATAAGCATTAAAAAAGTAACGGTGTCAGGACTTCGGTCATACCCACCTGGGAAGCCGGAGATAAACCGGGGTAGTCAGCCGTAATGGCGACTAGAGCATTGTCTATGCTGAGCTGGTGGAACACCCCGTCAATCAGTTCCACCATTATGTCCGGATCCTCTCCGGAGGCCGGATCAAGGGATCTTCCCGGATCCTCGGGTTGAGGAGTCGGGCTTTCTATGCCCTCCACATCCCGGCGCAGTTCCTGCGTCTAATTCATAAAGTAAGACGCTTATCTTTGAAAGCACGGATCAGATATATAAATGTCCGCTTACCCAGCTCCGAGGGTTATTCATGGAGAATCCATTCAATGGACTCGTGCGGAGGAAGTCCTCCTTCTCCCCCTTGTACAAGCCGGACAGGATCTTCACCAGATCGGCGGCCGATCCCGGCCCCTTGCGGCCATGACGGGTGGCGTCAATCTCCCTGTTGAAATCCCACATGGGGTGGCCCCTATATTGGAGCGGCTGCACCCCTCGCATAATGCATGTGGCCATGACTCCAATCATGGTTAATCCGGAATGGGCCAGTAACCGTATCCGGCCCATCAGATATTGGACGCTCCTATCATCTTCCCGTTGAGGGCTCCGCGGGCGCCAGCTCAGGCGTTTCTTCAGAGAAGCGTTGCTAAACTCCGGGAGGCCGATCCGAACTGGGTCCGGCAGCGGGGCGTCTTCCATATAGAACCACTCCGAAGGCCAGTCTTCAGACGCCTTCTTCGGGGTTCCGGATAGATATCCGGTCCCGGCGATGCGCCATATTTCGGCTCCGCCCACTTGATATATCGACCCCTCATGAGAACGGGGTACGAGGCAAAACAGTCTCTTCCACGGTGCAAAATGGGGCTCGATGCCCAAGAACAGCTCGCAAAGAGCTACAAAGCCCACGATGTGTAAAATGGAGGCAGGTGTGAGGTGGTGAAGTTGGAGTCCATAGAACTCCAGAAGCCCCCGGAGAAACGGATGTATAGGAAATCCGAGTCCCCTTATTAAGTAGGGGACGAAACATACCCGCTCTCCTTTGGAGGGATTGGGGACGCTCTCCGCCCGCTTCCCACCCTTGTAGGTGGCCAGTCCGGCTCGAACCGGAACCATAAAAGACGGGGGAAGGTATCCCTCTGCTTGGAGCGTCACTAACTCGCTATGCGGGACTGAGCATCTCCTCCAGTCTCCTGGCTGAGGACTGGGAGCGCGAGAAGAGGAGCCGCGTCGACTGTCCATGTTGGAATGGATTTTTGTCAGATGCGCTTCGATGAGTACTTGTGGGAGGAGGATGGTTTGATTCGGATCTGGATCCTCGCCTCTCTTATAGGCGGCTTATTCGCGCAGCTAGGGGGGTAAAATGTAAAAATACCCTTGCTTTTCGCATTCATACGACACGTGGAAGAGGGCCATTATTGGACGTGGAAGCCAAGGAGCGCAGCATTTATAAGGAAACCGGACACTATTCGACAAACACATGGAGTATGGAGGAGAACCCGCCTTGCAAACGCCGAAGACAATATACGTGTCGGACTCGTCGTCATTGAAGCCTGGTTCGGGGGCTGTTGAGGGAGTCCTGGACTAGGGGGTGTCCGGATAGCCGAAGTATCATCATCGGCCGGACTCCAAGACTATGAAGATACAAGATTGAAGACTTCATCCTGTGTCCGGATGGGACTTTCCTTGGCGTGGAAGGCAAGCTTGGCAATACGGATATGTAGATCTCCTACCATTGTAACCGACTCTGTGTAACCCTAGCCCTCTCCGGTGTCTATACAAACCGGATGGCTTTAGTCCATAGGACGAACAATAATCATACCATAGGCTAGCTTCTAGGGTTTAGCCTCCTTGATCTCGTGGTAGATCTACTCTTGTAATACCCACATCATCAATATCAATCGAGCAGGACGTAGGGTTTTACCTCCATCAAGAGGGCCCGAACCTGGGTAAAACATCGTGTCCGTTGTCTCCTGTTACCATCCGCCTAGACGCACAGTTCGGGACCCCCTACCCGAGATCCGCCGGTTTTGACACCGACACCGACCCTGGTTGTTGTTGGAGGAGGGTCGTCCACCACCACCGTTGTTGCCACGAGGGTTGTTGTTGCTGGTGTTGGGGCCGCCGTTGTGCCTGCCCCTGTCGTGCCCCTGATGACGAGAGCCGCCACCACGGCCATGCATGGTCGCGTTCGTGGAGGACTTGAAGCCGCCGCCGGAGTGACCCCCTTGGTAGAGGGCAACCCGCTGGTCGAAGTTGCTGATCAGGGCGAACAGATCATCGAGCGAGACGGGCGTGCAGTGGGCATCGAGCACGGAGAAGAGAGGCTGGTACTCCATGTCTAGGGCGGCGATGATGTAGGAGACGAGTTCACCATCTCCGAGCGGCTTGCCAGCCGCCGCGAGCTCATCGGACAGTGAGCGCATGTGCCCGAAGAAGCTTGCCACGGGCTGCGTCCCCTTCTGCATGTTGGCGAGGGCGACACGGATGTTGTTGACGCGAGAAAGAGACTGGGACGAAAACATGTTCGCCAGGGTTGTCCAGAGGTCTTGCGCGTGATCGATCGTGGTGACCTGCACATGTACCTCCTTGGATAGATTATTCAGAAGGTATCCGAGTACCTGCTCCTCTTCACGGATCCAGATCAGATGAAGGGGGTTCAGTGAAGTCTCCTCCTTCACGTCCTTGTCCTTGGTGACAACGAGTTTGGCCGGCTCAGGCATGGAGCCGTCAATGTACCCGTAGAAGCCTGCACCACGGAGCTGCGGCGTGACTTGAGTCCGCCAGAGGATGTAGTTGGTGCGAGTCAGCTTCTCTGTGACCTGACCAAAGAGGTTGGCCGTTGCGGCGATGGAGGAGGTGACCATGGTGGAAGCGGAGGTGGTGGATGGGGATAGTAGATGCGATGTGGAAGAGTTAGGTTGATACCATGTGAAAACTTAGGTTTAACGTCGTACCTCTTCCTGGTCGACGGCTTCGTGTTAATATACTGGGGCGCAACTCACCAGATCGCGTACATGGTTGAGATTACAACTTGAGGTATGATACGTCTCCAACGTATCTATAATTTATGAAGCATTCATGCTATATTATTATCTGTTTTGAATGGTTATGGGCTTTATTATACACTTTTATATTACTTTTGGGACTAACCTATTAACCGGAGGCCCAGCCCATAAGGTTGTTTTATTGCCTGTTTCAGTATTTCGAAGAAAAAGAATATCAAACGGAGTCCAAACAGAATGAAACCTTCGGTAACGTGTTTTTTTGGAAGATTATCATCCTGGAGGCTTGGAGATCAAGTTAGAAGATCCTCGAGGAGCCTAGGAGATAGGGGGCGCCCCCCCCTACAGGGCGCGATCCCCTGTCTCGTGGACCCCTCGAGCACTCCCCGACCGACTTCTTTCACCTATATAAGCCTACGTACCCTAAAACCATTGAATATCAAGATAGATTGGGAGTTCCACCGCCGCAAGCCTCTGTAGCCACCAAAAACCTCTCGGGAGCCCTTCCCGGCACCCTACCGGAGGGGGGATCCTTCACCGGTGGCCATCTTCATCATCCCGGCGCTATCCATGACAAGGAGGGAGTAGTTCACCCTCGAGGCTGAGGGTATGTACCAGTAGCTATGTGTTTGATCTCTCTCTCTCTCTCGTGCTCCCTCTAAGGCACGATCTTGATGTATCCCGAGCTTTGCTATTATAGTTGGATCTGATGATGTTTCGCCCCCTGTACTCTCTTGTGATGAATTGAGTTTCCCCTTTGAAGTTATCTTATCGGATTGAGTCTTTTATGAGAACACTTGATGTATGTCTTGCCGTGCTTATCTGTGGTGACAATGGGATATCATGTGCCTTTTGATGTATGTTTTGGTAACCAACTTGCGAGTTCCGCCCATGAACCTATGCATAGGGGTTGGCACACGTTCTTGACTCTCCGGTAGAAACTTTGGGGCACTCTTTGAAGTACTTTGTGTTGGTTGAATAGATGAATCTGAGATTGTGTGATGCATATCGTATAATCATGCCCACGGATACTTAAGGTGACAATGGAGTATCTAGGTGACATTAGGGTTTTGGTTGATTTGTGTCTTAAGGTGTTATTCTAGTACGAACTCTTGAATAGATTGATCCAAAAGAATAACTTTGAGGTGGTTTCGTACCCTACCATAATCTTTTCGTTTGTTCTCCGTTATTAGTGTCTGGAGTGACTCTTTGTTGCATGTTGAGGGATTGTTATATGATCTATCTATGTTATTATTGTTGAGAGAACTTGCACTAGTGAAAGTATGAACCCTAGGCCTTGTTTCCTATCATTGCATTACCGTTTACGCTCACTTTTATCGCTTGCTATCTTGCTGTTTTTATAATTTCAGATTACAAAAACCTTTATCTACCATCCATATTGCACTTGTATCACCATCTCTTCGCCGAACTAGTGCACCTCTACAATTTTTACCAATGTATTGGGTGTGTTGGGGACACAAGAGACTCTTTGTTATTTGGTTGCAGGGTTGTTTGAGAGAGACCATCTTCATCCTACGCCTCCTATGGATTAATAAACCTTAGGTCATCCACTTGAGGGAAATTTGCTACTGTCCTACAAACCTGTGCACTTGCAGGCCCAACAACGTCTACAAGAAGAAGGTTGTGTAGTAGACATCAAGCTCTTTTCTGGCGCCGTTGCCGGGGAGGTGAGTGCTAGAAGGTATATCTTTAGATCTTGTAATCGAATCTTTTTGTTTCTTGTTTTATCACTAGTTTAGTTTATAAAAGAAAACTACAAAAATGGAGTTAAGTTTGTCTCGTACGCTTCGTCTTTTTAATATCTTTGGTGAGTTTGATGGAAAGGAAAATTGTGCTCAAGTGCTAGAAGAAGAATGCATTAAAATGCTTGATACTAAATCTTTGAATGATGAGCGTGATTGCAATGTTGTTAGTATAAAATCCTTGAATATACATAGTACTAATGATGATTGCACTAGTTATGATGAAAATATCTCTTACGAGCATGTCAACTTTTGTGGAGTGCATGTTTGCATGAACACACCAAATAGAGAAGATATATATTGCAAGAGGCATAAGCATTTAGAAACTAAATGGTTACAAGAAAGGGTAGGTGTGAGTGCTGAAAATTTAAAATTCCTTTGCCGTACTTGTGAACTTTGCAATGAACGTGGTCATTTACATCTCCAATGCAAATTGTTTCATGACCGAATCGTGTCCAAAAATTGTGATGATTTGATTTCCCTTGCACATTATAATGAACTTAGTTTGCTTTTGGGTTATGAATAGTTGAAAAGTTTACTTAAGGACCTTCCAGAATTTTCCCATAAGAAATTCTTTGATATTGATCTAGAAAAGATTTATTTGTTTTGTGAGGAGAATTGCATTGAAAATCCTTATATTGCCAATTACCTAAAGAAAAGAAAGCTAATAGAAGATGATGAGAATACTAATGAAAGGGAAGATACCTCACAATCTCCTCCTATTATTTCTTATGATGAATCAGGAAACGAGGAGGAGCTTTCTATTCAACCAATCTCGTCAATAAGGAGCTCAAAGAGGAAGGTTGAACCCACACATAATGTGAAGAAGAAAAAGAAAAGAAGTAGCAACAAAGGTAGAAAGGTATCCCTCCCAAATGATGTTGCTCCTACTACTCATTGTGATGATGATAATTTCTTTACTATTGGTGCTATCTATATTTTTAATGATGAAAGTGATTATGCTTATGATATGGAAGGGCCCAAGCTTGGGGAAGCTATGTTTGATGAGGATGAAATATTTAAGAATATATTTGCTGAAATTAATGTTTGTCCCAAGCTTGGGGACACTACAAGAAATATGTCAACTAGTGACCTTTTGTCAGTGACCCTGGAAGAATTGGTCATAGATCTATGACCATTTGAGACCAATTGGTCAAAAGCTGTTCGGGGGGCTCCAAACCCTAAACCATTGCGACCATTTTTGTCAGAAAGGTCATAATTTCCTTACACCAAATGGTCACAAAGCAAACAGGGCTAGCCGCTGCCTTATTTCTAGTTGTTAACGACCAAAATAGATGGTCATAGCCTTGTAGATTGTGGTTGGCAGTGATGATTAGGCGCCACCTCATCAGTTTTGCATATGTGTCATGTCCATGTGGCAGTTTTTGCCCTAGGTTGTGAAGCAACCAATATTTCTGTCATTCCAAAAATTCCCAAAAAAAATCTCATAAATTGTTTGGATCATATCTTCATCAAATATGTCAAAAACCTTCCTTGCCTAGTTCAAAAATAACTCAACAATATTCATTTTCCTATTCTGTTCAGAGCAGCACTTTGTGAAGGAAGTGTTATTTATATATTCTTGATTTCCCTAAAAATTTGTGAAGACGGTCTTCTTAGTAACTGATCATCCTCAACCAAAACTCATGCCCATTAGCCATGTGCATTTCCCGTACCACAAATCAAACACTTGGCTGCTTATTCATGTTTGAGCATCGATCGGTATCCTCGTGAGAATCTTATGTTATAATTTTCTTCCTAGCATCTACCTGGGGAGTGAACAACCCACTAGACATGACTAGGCCTCCCAAAACGCATGGCAACACCACGGTCACGCGATGACCACACGGCGGGCATGCGAGCTTATGCGCTCTAGAGTTGGGGCCCTCAGCCACCATCCAAACCTCGATGTCTCGCCATCAAACCATGTATTTCTGATTAAATAGATACTTATTTACCTAGAAATGATTTTTGGAAAAAATAAATAGCAAACTATAAGGCACCTGCAGTTCAAATTTGACCCGCTTTCAATTGAATCAGCGGGAATTTGTCTTTTTCACCAGAGGTAGATCAAAACTTTTTTCACCCAACCATTTTGTCAATTGTGCATTATATATGGCCTAGTATTTTATAAAAATGATTTGGTCCAATTTTGCAACAATTATTTGGTAGTTCCTTCACAAAAAAACCTCCTTTTGGGCACTCGGAAAATGAAAAATGAATTTTCCGGGCAAAGAAAATGAAAAGTTCCTTAGGCAATATTATTTGGAATTACAAGATGAACCCTTGTGCACAATATGAGATCATTTGAACAAACTATGCCATGAATGTGGCCATAAGATTGATCATTTGGCTTGAAAGCCATGAATCTTCACGCATGATAGCTCATTTCTGAGAACACTTTTTTTAAAATAATTACCGTATTACAAGTTTATTATTTTTCCTGGAAACTTAGTCACATATAATGACACAATGCGAAGGTTTTCCAATTTTTTTTATTTTTTTTGAATTTTTTATGCCCGTTTCAAAATGCGGTCAAAACGGCGGGCTTGACCGTTCCTAGCTAGTGGTTGAATCTTGGAAATTTTTTGGTGTTTCTATGATTAAATATATACTTATGTACCTAGAAATGATTTTTGGAAAAAATAAAGAGCAAACTATGAGGCAGCTACAGTTCAAATTTGACCGTTTCCACCAGAATCGACGGCAATTTGTCTTTTACACCAAAGGTAGATCAAAACTTTTTTCACCCAACCATTTTGTCAATTGTGCATTATATATGGCCTAGTATTTTATAAAAATGATTTGGTCCAATTTTGCAACAATTATTTGGTAGTTCCTTCACAAAAAACCCTCCTTTTGGGCACTCGGAAAATGAAAAATGAATTTTCCGTGCAAAGAAAATGAAAACTTCCTTAGGCAACATTGTTTGGAATTCCAAGATGCACCCATGTGCACAATATGAGATCATTTGAACAAACTATGCCATGAATGTGGCCATAAGATTGATCATTTGGCTTGAAAGCCCTGAATCTTCACGCTTGATAGCTCCTTTCTGAGAACACTTTTTTAAAATAATTACCGTATTACAAGTTTATTATTTTTCCTGGAAACTTGGTCACATATAATGACACAATGCGAAGGTTTTCCAAATTTTTGATTTTTTTGAATTTTTTATGCCCGTTTCAAAATGCGGTCAAAACGGCGGGCTTGACCGTTCCTAGCTAGTGGTTGAATCTTGGAAATTTTTTGGTGTTTCTATGATTAAATAGATACTTATGTACCTAGAAATGATTTTTGGAAAAAATAAAGAGCAAACTATGAGGCAGCTACAGTTCAAATTTGACCCGTTTCCACCAGAATCGACGGCAATTTGTCTTTTTCACCAAAGGTAGATCAAAACTTTTTTCACCCAACCATTTTGTCAATTGTGCATTATATATGGCCTAGTATTCTATAAAAATGATTTGGTCCAATTTTGCAACAATTATTTGGTAGTTCCTTCACAAAAAAACCTCCTTTTGGGCACTCGGAAAATGAAAAATGAATTTTCCGTGCAAAGAAAATGAAAACTTCCTTAGGCAACATTGTTTGGAATTCCAAGATGCACCATTGTGCACAATATGAGATCATTTGAACAAACTATGCCATGAATGTGGCCATAAGATTGATCATTTGGCTTGAAAGCCCTGAATCTTCACGCTTGATAGCTCCTTTCTGAGAACACTTTTTTTAAATAATTACCATATTACAAGTTTATTATTTTTCCTGGAAAGTCGGTCACATATAATGACACAATGCGAAGGTTTTCCAATTTTTTATTTTTTTTGAATTTTTTATGCCTGTTTCAAAATGCGGTCAAAACGGCGGGCTTGACCGTTCCTAGCTAGTGGTTGAATCTTGGAAATTTTTTGGTGTTTCTATGATTAAATAGATACTTATGTACCTAGAAATGATTTTTGGAAAAAATAAAGAGCAAACTATGAGGCAGCTACAGTTCAAATTTGATCCGTTTCCAACTGAATCGATGGCAATTTGTCTTTTTCACCAAAGGTAGATCAAAACTTTTTTCACCCAACCATTTTGTCAATTGTGCATTATATATGGCCTAGTATTTTATAAAAATGATTTGGTCCAATTTTTCAACAATTATTTGGTAGTTCCTTCACAAAAAAACCTCCTTTTGGGCACTCGGAAAATGAAAAATGAATTTTCCGTGCAAAGAAAATGAAAACTTCCTTAGGCAACATTGTTTGGAATTCCAAGATGCACCCTTGTGCACAATATGAGATCATTTGAACAAACTATGCCATGAATGTGGCCATAAGATTGATCATTTGGCTTGAAAGCCCTGAATCTTCACGCTTGATAGCTCCTTTCTGAGAACACTTTTTTAAAATAATTACCGTATTACAAGTTTATTATTTTTCCTGGAAACTCAGTCACATATAATGACACAATGCGAAGGTTTTCCAATTTTTTGATTTTTTTTGAATTTTTTATGCCCGTTTCAAAATGCGGTCAAAACGACGGGCTTGACCGTTCCTAGCTAGTGGTTGAATCTTGGAAATTTTTGTGTGTTTCTATGATTAAATAGATACTTATGTACCTAGAAATGATTTTTGGAAAAAATAAAGAGCAAACTATGAGGCAGCTACAGTTCAAATTTGACCCGTTTCCAACTGAATCGACGGCAATTTGTCTTTTTCACTAGAGGTAGATCAAAACTTTTTTCACCCAACCATTTTGTCAATTGTGCAATATATATGGCCTAGTATTTTATAAAAATGATTTGGTCCAATTTTGCAACAATTATTTGGTAGTTCCTTCACAAAAAAACCTCCTTTTGGGCACTCAGAAAATGAAAAATGAATTTTCCGTGCAAAGAAAATGAAAACTTCCTTAGGCAATTGACATGGCATCCAATATGCACCCTAATGCAAAGTATGATATATTTTGAACAAATTATGCCATTCTAAAATGCACCCTCGTGCAAAAAATACAATTACATAATTACATAAGCTTTGTTCTTATTGGTTGAAATGTTTGTGCCATGGATCGATGACATGGCATCAATCCATCCATCCATCCATCCATGTAAACAAAAAAATAGAAAGAAAGAAAAAGAACCCCCACCCCCGGGGCAGCCCAACCACCCAAACCCTATCCTCTCGCCAGATCCATCGTCGCCGCCCCCTTCTTCCCCCTCATCCCCTCCAACCACCCAAACCCTATCCCCTCTCCAGATCTAATCTCGCCGCCGGCCTCACTCTCCCCCCTCATCCTCTCCCGCTCGCGCACGATCCCCCCGCGGTGGCTCCTCCCCATTCCCCCCGCGGCTCCGACCATGGCCGCCGTCCTCGCGTCGCCGCCACCCGCCCCTCCCCTCACTCTCCTCGATCCAAATCATCGTGCTCTGCTCCTCCCTCCCTCCCCTCCGACAAGATCCCCACGCTCTGCTCCTCCCTCCCTCTCTCCCCCTCCGGCAAGATCCAGCGCGTGGCCTCCCTCTCCTTCGGAAAGCTCCACCGCCACCGCCCCCACCCAACGCAGCCACCTCCACCCAACGCCGACCTCGTATCCACCACCCACACTCCTCCCTCGCCATGACCGCTTGGATGGATGGATGGGGAACTGGGACCGACGCGCTGTTGTCCACCACTTCCTCGAGGGAGGCCGGCCGACCATGGAGGCCCGACCCCAACCGACGCATGGACGGATGGATGGATGGATGGCCGGGGTGAAACCCTAGCCCCACAACCACCCATCCCCATCCCCATCCCCATGAAGCTCTTTCTGTTCCTCGGTGGGGACCCGAGCTTGCTGATGTGGTGGCGCTCGACTCCGGCGAAGCCAAAGGTACGTACGCCCCCCTCCTTCCCCTCGTCTTTTCTTCTTCTTCTTCTGGATTTGCCCATCTGATTTGCCCAGTTTGTTTGTGCAGGCCATCACCATCACCATGGAACAAGTCAAGGAGGAGGCCATCTCCATGGAAGGAAGGTCATGGTAAGAGGTGTGTGTGTGTGTGTGTGTGTGTTCCAGCCATGGTCAGGTCCAGATTTCGTGCTACTATATTTACAGAGTAGTTAAGGATGTTTAGGTTGATGGTCAGATTAGCCCCTTTCAAATTTCATATATTAATCAATGGAGCACTAGTAGCCAACCTTGGAGATGGGCGTGCAAGTGTCTAACCTCCAACCCTGAATGTGTTCTTTCCATATTTCTACAGCCACTAGTACCAAACTGCCATTACAAACATGTCATATATATGAGTTGCTTATGTTCAGTAAATTTCATGAATGTATGAGTGTTTGTCCATCAAAATCAGGAGGTGTAGTATATATCTACCAAGGATAGTAATAATTGTTGCTTACAGGTTACCATAGTGTTGCAGTTCATAGTAAATGCATTTCTAGTAGAATTCATAATATATCAAGGACGGATAAGAGATCATCTACTTTCAGAAGGTTTTACTTGGTTGGTTGATTAGTGTTTTTCTGTAGAATAGACTCCGGGCTGTGTATAATGGGCATTTCGGGCTGTGTATAATGGGCATTTCTAATTCACGTGTATCATTGATTGTATTATTTTCTTGTTGAGTGACTTTTAACTATAGAAGAGAAATCATCTATTTCTTTGCAGTTTTGTTTGACTTATCCTTTGGTTTCAACTATACATCAGAGTGTACCATTGACTGTATTATGTTGCTGCTGATGTGCTATTTATAGCTACAGTTTGACACTATTAGTTAGGCTTGCTGGACATGTCATGGTACATGCCTTTGTCTTTTTTAGCATCAACAAATGTTTATCTACTGTGAAGTACTATTAATTAGGCTAAAGTACTATTAATTAGGCTCAAAGTTCTGTGCCCCATCTCCCCTCTTTCTAAATTACCGAACAAACTATGCCAAACAAAACTCATATGCTTATGATGTGCTTACTTTTAATCTTGTGAACATGCTAATTTAGAGGATGTACTGTAGTTCCACTCATTTATTCTGTGTGATGAGCTTACTTTTGTACTGTAGCCACCTTCTTGTTTACTTTGCTGAATCCTGTCTTGTGTACTAATCATGAGTTACTAGCATTTGGCTTCTCTGTGCTAATTAAACCTGATAAGTATGTATACTTCTTTGAGATACAAATTCCACATTGCATGTTTATGTGCTAATTAAACTTGATAAGTATGTATACTTCTTTGAGATACAAATTCCACATTGCATGTTTATGAGGTTCAATTTCTACAGATGTTGCCAAATGAATGCGTCAATATGTCTCTCCTTAGGGGTTGTTTTAAACCGCAAATGATCTATTCTATCAATTTTTTGCTGTTCAAAGATTGAAATCCTGGTTCATTTTCAAAGATCGAAATGTTGTTGACCCTGTTCTTCTATGCTTAAATGGTAAAAATGTCGCATTTTGCTTGTTCTAACCATTTTTCTTGATAACTTGTAGATGCTGGCCTTCATTCATGTTTTGTCGTGAGGTCCAGGATGAACAAGTTGGGAGAAGCATTGGAGCTAGTTATACTGTGATAGTTATGTTACCTGATGTGAACATTTTTTTTATTGTAAACTTGATGTGAACCATATTTTTCTGTAATAATGTGTTACCAGGATGAACCATCATTGTTGTGTTACCAGGGTGAACAAGTTTGATTGTAATAATGTGCCAAGTTTGGCTCCTTCTGATTGTATTCATGATGTGTACCATATTTTTCCTGATTAGTCATGCTCTGTTTGAAGCATTTTGTTTTCTCTCTGTTCGGATTTAAATATTGTTAGTTATTTACAGGAAAATTGAGATCTGAAGAATATAACACTGACAATTGGGACCCACTTGTTAGAACCTGACAACTGGGTCCCATCTCACTAGTGGGCTCATATTTTGGAAAAAATAAAATAAAAAAGGCCATGGCCTAGAAAATAAAAAGGCTAAAGCCAGGCCCATGTAGCTAATAAAAGCACAGGAAAAAAATATAGAAAGGCCGAATTGTTGGGCTAGGCCCATGTAGAAAACCGAATTGGACCAGGCTAAATCTTGTGCCACATCAGCTTGCCACGCTGGATGCCTACGTGGACTGGGGAGGCTACTAGTGACCAAAACGCCACAGTAGGAATATTTTGGTCGTAAACGTCCACGACCTTCTCACAGAGAAGGTCGCTATAGTCAGTTTATGACCCTCAGCTTTTGACCTTCTGTTTTTGGTCACAAAAATGTGCAAATGAAAAACTATGACCATTCAGTGACCAATAGTGGTGGTCACAAGATAGCATATTTCTTGTAGTGGGATGCTATGTTTAATGAAGATGATATTTTTAGCATCCCATGTTTTGATATGCAAAATTGTTATGATGATAGCATGCCTCTTTATGATGATTATATTGATGAAAGTGGGTTTGGAAGAGTGTAAACTTTAGGAAGTGGTGATCCAACTATTTTGGAGGATGTTGAATCTTATTGTGATGAATATGAAAGTGGATTTGGAAGAGTGTCAACATTATTTAGTGATTCCACTATCTTGGGAGAGGTTTCAATCGATTATGATGAGAACGAAGTTGCTACTTATGATGATTATTGTGATGAAACTTATGCTATAAAAAGTAGTGATGATTATATTTACAAATCTTGTCATGATTATGATTACCCTTTTTCTGAACATTACTCTTTTAATGTGGAAACAATTTTTAGTGTTCAAGTCTCTTATGATACTCCCACCATTCCGAATGAGAAGAATTTTGCTTATGTGGAGAGTAGTAAATTTTCTATGCTTGTAGATCATGAAAAGAATGCTTTAGGTGCTGGTTATATTGTTGAATTCATTCATGATGCTACTAAAAATTATTATGAGGGAGGAACATATGCTTGTAGGAGTTGCAATAATGTCAAGTTTCCTCTCTATGTGCTTCAATTTTTGAACTTATGCTTGTTTTACCTTCCTAAGCTAGTTGATCATTGTTCACATAAGTTGTTTGCTCACAAAATCCCTATGCATAGGAAGTGGGTTAGACTTAAATGTTCTAGTCATATGCTTCATGATACTCCCGTTATGTTTCAATTCTTATCTTGTATGTGAGCATCATTGCCATCATCATGCCTAGCTAGAAAGGCATTAAAGAAAAGCGCTTGTTGGGAGACAACCCAATATTTACCCTTACTGTTTTTGTGTGTACACATGATTATTCTACTGTATTAATCATGTTTTCTAGCTTTTTTTTCAATAAAGTGCCAAGTAGAACCTTTGGGGAGACTTGGGTGAAGTTTATGTGATCTTGCTGTAAAAAACAGAAACTTTTGCACTCACAAGAATAGATGCCATTTTTTACTGGAGAGTGATTTTAGGCTGATTATTTTTGCAAATTATTAATAGACAAATTACTCTGGTCCACAAATTTATTTCATAATTTTTGGGGTTCCAGAAGTATACGTTTGATACAGATTACTACAAACTGTTCTGTTTTTGACAGATTCTGTTTTCATTGTGTTGTTTGCTTATTTTGACGAATCTATGAGAAGTATCGGAGGGTATGAACCATAGAGAAGCTAGAATACAGTAGGTTTTACACAAATATGAATTTATAATGAGTTCATTACAGTACCTAAGTGGTGATTTATTTTCTTATACTAACGGAGCTTACGAGTTTTGTGTTAAGTTTTGTGTGGTTGATGTTTTCAAGTTTTGGGTAAAGATTCGATGGACTATGGAATAAGGAGTGTCAAGAGCCTAAGCTTGGGGATGCCCAAGGCACCCCAAGGTAATATTCAAGGACAACCAAGAGCCTAAGCTTGGGGATGCCCCGGATGGCATCCCCTCTTTCGTCTTCGTTCATCGGTAACTTTACTTGGAGCTATATTTTTATTCGCCACATGATATGTGTTTTGCTTGGAGCGTCATTTTATCTTGTTAGTATTTGATTGATGTTAGTTATATTAATGTTTTGCATCTTTAGTTTCAATAAAAAAGTCAAGGATAGCCTTTGCCATGCTTATTTTGCTAGTATACATGTTGCTGTTTGAAAACAGAAAGTTTACCTCTGTTGCAAAAATTCCCTAGAAAAGTCAGAGAATTGTATAACGTTGAATCTTTTTTAATATTGAGCTATGATAAATTCATTACAGTGGGAATTTTATTTCATAATTTTTGGAGTCGGGGAAGTATTGATACTCTTGCATTCTTTACAGACTGTACTGTTTTGACAGATTGCTGTTATGTTTGCATCTGTTTGCTTGTTTAATGATTCTATTTGAGGATAGGAGTATTAAATATGCAGAGGCATTTAGTATTCGATGTTGAATAATAATGTTAGTGATTTGTTACAGTAGAAGATGATATGGTTTTGCATTGGTTTATACTAACATATCTCACGAGTTCTTGTTGAGTTTGGTGTGGATGAAGCTTTTGATAAAAAGAGAAACCATGATATGAGAGGAATTAAGGAAACATAAAAGCTCAAGCTTGGGGATGCCCAAGGCACCCCAAGATAATATTTCAAGAAGTCTCAAGCATCTAAGCTTGGGGATGCCCCGGTAGGCATCCCACCTTTCTTCTTCAACCACTATCGGTTAGTATCGGTTGAGCCTAAGTTTTTGCTTCTTCGCATGAGTTGTGCTATCCTTGCATCGTCATTTTATTTTGTTTTGCTTGCTGTTTTAATACAATACCAATATCTGAAATTCTTTAATGAGAGAAAGAGTCTTCACATAGTTGCATAATTATTTAGCTACTCATTGATCTTCACTTATATCTTTTTGGAGTAGCTTTTAATTTACTCATGTGCTTCACTTATATCCTATGAGTAAATTGTTGAATGAGTTAGTTTTCATAAATCTTAAATTATATATTCCTCATTTGTTTATCCCATGGGGAGTAATGACTTCACATCTAAGAAGTAGAGGTTGTAAATTTATTGACGGTTAGCAAGCATTGTATTGGTCATTTGAACAATTCATGAAAGAATATTGAAGGAAGAGAGATTTCACATATAAATATATTTTCATAGACATCTTTTATAATTGTGAGCACTCATTAAGTATGACATGCTAAAGAGTTGATGTTGGACAAGGAAGACAACGTAATGGGTTATGTTTTCTCGCATCTCAGTTAAAGTATATTGTCATGGATCATTCAAACATGGTGAGCTTGCCTTTCCCCCTCATGCTAGCCAAAAATTCCAAGCACCAAGTAGAGATACTACTTGTGCTTCCAAATATCCTTAAACTCAGTTTTGCCATGAGAGTCCACCATGCCTATCTATGGATTGAGTAAGATCCTTCAAGTAAGTTGTCATCGGTGCAAGCAATAAAAATTGCTCTTTACATATGCATGACTTATTAGTGTGGAGAAAATAAGCTTTGTAAGAACTTGTTATGGAAGCAATAAAAGCGACGGACTGCATAATAAAGGTCCACATACAAGGGGCAATATAAAGTGACGTTCTTTCGCATAAAGATTTTGTGTATCCAACCCTAAAAGTGCATGACAACCTTTGTTTCCCTCTGCGAAGGGCCTATCTTTTACTTTATGTCTTTTACTTTATGCATGAGTCAAGGTGATCTTCACCTTTCCCTTTTTATTTTATCCTTTGGCAAGCACTTTGTGTTAGGGTGATCCTGATATATATATCCAATTGGATGTACGTTAGCATGGACTATTATTGTTGACATCACCCAAAGGTGAATACGTTTGGAGGCAACATTATAAGCCCCTATCTTTCTCTATGTCCGATGAAAACTTCATAACCACAAGTATTGCGTGAGTGTTAGCAATTGTAGAAGATTATATGATAGTTGAGTATGTGAAGTTTGCTATTCCTGAAAATAAGATGAATTGCAATTGTTTTGATGACTAAGAATGAAGTTTGCTAGTTTTCAAGAAAGTTTATGGTCTATGCTTTGACATGTGAATTGCTTGTTACTTTATCGTGAAAAGTTTTATGAGATGAACTACTGTTATGACATATAATCATGCTAGAAAAGGTGATTGAAATTATCATTGATCAAACTTGTGCACCTTCTAGCATTCACACTTCATAAATTCTGTTTTTATCATTTACCTACTCGAGGATGAGTAGGAATTAAGCTTGGGGATGCTGATACGTCTCCAACGTATCTATAATTTATGAAGCATTCATGCTATATTATTATCTATTTTGAATGATTATGGGCTTTATTATACACTTTTATATTACTTTTGGGACTAACCTATTAACCGGTGGCCCAGCCCATATTGTTGTTTTATTGTATGTTTCAGTATTTCGAAGAAAAGGAATATCAAACGGAGTCCAAACGGAATGAAACCTTCAGCAACGTGTTTTTTTGGAAGATTATCATCCTGGAGGCTTGGATATCAAGTCAGAAGATCCTCGAGGAGCCTAGGAGATAGCCCCCCCCCTACAGGGCGTGGCCCCCTGTCTCGTGGACCCCTCGAGCACCCCCCGACCAACTTCTTTCGCCTATATAAGCCTACGTACCCTAAAACCATTGAATATCAAGATAGATCGGGAGTTCCACCACCGCAAGCCTCTGTAGCCACCAAAAACCTCTCGGGAGCCCTTCCCCGCACCCTGCCGGAGGGGGGATCCTTCACCGGTGGCCATCTTCATCATCCCGGCGCTATCCATGACGAGGAGGGAGTAGTTCACCCTCGAGGCTGAGGGTATGTACCAGTAGCTATGTGTTTGATCTCTCTCTCTCGTGTTCCCTCTAAGGCACGATCTTGATGTATCCCGAGCATTGCTATTATAGTTGCATCTTATGATATTTCTCCCCCTGTACTCTCTTGTGATGAATTGAGTTTCCCCTTTGAAGTTATCTTATCGGATTGAGTCTTTTATGAGAACACTTGATGTATGTCTTGCCGTGCTTATCTGTGGTGACAATGGGATATCATGTGCCTTTTGATGTATGTTTTGGTAACCAACTTGCGAGTTCCGCCCATGAACCTATGCATAGGGGTTGGCACACGTTCTTGACTCTCCGGTAGAAACTTTGGGGCACTCTTTGAAGTACTTTGTGTTGGTTTAATAGATGAATCTGAGATTGTGTGATGCATATCGTATAATCATGCCTACGGATACTTGAGGTGACAATGGAGTATCTAGGTGTCATTAGGGTTTTGGTTGATTTGTGTCTTAAGGTGTTATTCTAGTACGAACTCTTGAATAGATTGATCCAAAAGAATAACTTTGAGGTGGTTTCGTACCCTACCATAACCTTTTTGTTTGTTCTCCACTATTAGTGTCTTTGGAGTGACTCTTTGTTGCATGTTGAGGGATTGTTATATGATCTATCTATGTTATTATTGTTAAGAGAACTTGCACTAGTGAAAGTATGAACCCTAGGCCTTGTTTCCTATCATTGCATTACCGTTTACGCTCACTTTTATCGCTTGCTACCTTGCTGTTTTTATAATTTCAGATTACAAAAACCTTTATCTACCATCAATATTGCACTTGTATCACCATCTCTTCGCCGAACTAGTGCACCTATACAATTTACCATTGTATTGGGTGTGTTGGGGACACAAGAGACTCTTTGTTATTTGGTTGCAGGGTTGTTTGAGAGAGACCGTCTTCATCCTACGCCTCCTACGGATTGATAAACCTTAGGTCATCCACTTGAGGGAAATTTGCTACTGTCCTACAAACATGTGCACTTGCAGGCCCAACAACGTCTACAAGAAGAAGGTTGTGTAGTAGACATCAAGGTACAAGGGATAAGAGATAGAGTTGTTACAAAGATAAACTACATGCTAACAACCTAGACTATCTTAGCCGAACTGCCCTTGGAGCGTACGCCATCAACCTGTCATGACCGGGCCCATTATCCGTTGCTTAACATGGGCAAGAGGTTTCTAGGTATGCTCGATTCAGGCGATTGCAGGCAAATTTTGACAATGAAAAACATCTCCGTCAGGTTTGAGTGTGTAGTGCATAGGTCACACCAAAGAGGTCAACATCATACTTGAAGGAATGGCATCAAAAGACTTCTGGATTTGGCGTGTCGGGTTCTTACAACGACATCAATGTATTTCAACAATCTCTGTTGTCAATAGACTTTGTGATGAGAATGTCCATACGTGCAATTACGCCGTCAACAAGGATAACTATGCCATGGGGTACTACCATGCCGATGATATCTATCCTCAGTGGGCGGCATTTCTGAAGACTATACTCTATCCCCAATGTACAAATGATGTTTCTTTGCACAAATGCAAGAAGCTGATAGAAAGGATGCAGAGAAGGCATTTGAAGTGCTCCAAGCTCGTTGGAATATTGTTTGTGGAGCTGCAATGATGTGGGATCTGATGAGAGTATAGTAGGTGATGATTTGTCATGTAATGCTAGATAAGCCAGAATGTTTTGCAGTTGACTTCGGTCTGAAGTTCACATATGTGTTAGCTGGGTGGGAAGAATCAACCCATAATGCTATCATTCTAACATATAACATGTCTCGACCTGATGGCATCAATATCCTCGATGGCAAGTTCTACCAAGGAGATGCAAGCTATGCATATCAGTCTGGTGTTCTTCAACCCTACAGGAAAATTAGGTACCATCTAAACGAGTTCTTTTTCAGGAACTATCATAGGACTCCACAGGAACTGTTTAATCTCACACACTCTAGCCTTAGAGTTACGGTTGAGCGGGCATTTGAAGTTCTGAAGAATAGGTTTAAGATCCTCCTCCTTTTCTTCTTTTTCTCCATTTTCTTCAGCCATATGGCACTTAATTTGTACTTCCATTTATTAGTAGGTAGGATGAACTGTCATTTGTTTCCTAGCAGGACCGAGAGGATGTTGAAATCGTGTGGCATGGTCATCAGTAGTGAGAAATGGTGATCACACCTTATGTCGTTCGCAACCAAACAACATGTAGTTCTTCTAACAAATGCGACTCAGGCAATCAAACACCATGGTAAAAATTACTTCCCTGATACATCCAGCCTACATGCAGGCTACCAAACGATGGGCAGACGATGGTTCTTTGTCCGGTTACTCATGTAGGAAAAAATAATGCAAGCAACCAAACACGTCTTTGGATGCCGAGAAGAAATCTGAAATCTAACAATAAACGCGACATAGTCTTGTATTCGATGGGTGGCGGACTTAATAGACCATGGCACCCATACTTAGAAGGAGGACAAGGTCAAACATTTTTTCATGCCTGAAGACGCAGAAGGTCAGGCAAAACTTTCAGACATTTTTGTGTTGTTTTCAAATTTACTGTTCATCCTGGGTGCATGCACACCCAACTATGATGAGAAGGACTACATGTCTACTCCCTCCATTCCATACATAATCTAAGACGTTTTTGCAAGCTAACATAGCTTGCAAAAATGTTTCCTATCGTGGGACCGAGGGAGTACATTGCTTGGCAACAAAAGAATGGCATGTGCACTGTGCGAAGCGCATACAAATTAGCTATGGATGCAAAGCAATCAGAAATGGTTGGTCCCAGCCACGTGAAGAGATATGAAATTCTGTTGTACGATAACCAGAGCATTTTTCAAGTACCTTCGATCGCGACTTATCTCCATATTAATGATCCCACATAATCTAAACAGTAACTGTTCAACCATAGGGCATTCATAATCGACTCCTAGAATAAAGATGAGCTACTATCAAACAGAAAATCCATCAATCAAACAAGTGATGAAGTATGCGTGCACATTGCAACCGATTTACCATCCTGACTTAGCATGTTTTTTCTGAAACGGAGGCAAAAGATTTGCCTCATCAATTAATTAAGCAGAAGAGAATTGCCCAATTAATTAATGGAAAACCGGATGAAAACCGATACAGACCAACCACACGTGAACTACTCACAGAGCATGCAATGTCCTAAGCACAAGATTGCCTGACAACCAAACCCAACACCTAACGTCCACCAACCCCACACTGCTACATCGCAAAGACACCCCAACGAGGGTAGGTCGGCCGAAGACCACAGGCACCACCAAATCCATGAATACAAGCCAGACCATAAGGACAACCCAAGAGACTGATAACCATCCATCAAGCAGCTGTGGACGCCTTTCCTGTGGCCTCACTCTTCTTTCCTTTGGTCCTGAGAGCCTCCTCCACAATCTCCTTGCTAGATCCAGGGCTCACCCTCTCCAAACGTTTGAGCAAGCTGTGAAGCTCTAAATCGAAGAGAATGTCGTTGACCTTGTCACGCGCAGAAACCTACCCAATGGTCACGTGCGAGTGAGTGACTGCAACATCGGAACCTCCATGCTCCATAGAGACGAGCGACTGGTTGCGCTCCGAAGGATCAGGCGCCAACATACCAACCACCTCAACATCATCAGTCACAGGTATCACTGACACGATGGACTCAGGCGTCATCAGTTGCTCACATGATAGAGCCTCGGAGTTAGGCGCCAACACACCTGTCTCATCAACCTCGCCACTCAAAGACGCCACATGCCAAATGGCCATAGATGAGGCAGTGATAGAACCAACCATGTCTCCACAGTTCACAAAGGCGGGCGGCTGACAGGACTCTGACGGTGGAAGAGAGGGTGTCATGGCCACCGCCAACGACTCCAATGCGCTCAGCTCCATTGGTAACACTATAGATGATTCCCCACAAAACTAGTGCAACTCAGGCATAATTTGCAGAACCGGAGCTACGACCTCGGTGATAACCGTGTGATAACCGCGCTCCCACGAACAAGCGGCGTCACATGCAGAGCACGAGGAGAAAAATCTCCAAAGAAACCTTCTGCATCCTCAACAATGGAACCAAACTGGAGCTGTTGGGGAACGTAGTAATTTCAAAAAATTTCCTACGCACACGCAAGATCATGGTGATGCATAGCAACGAGAGGGGAGAGTAATGTCCACGTACCCTCGTAGACCGTAAGCGGAAGCTTTATGACAACGCGGTTGATGTAGTCGTACGTCTTCACGATCCGACCGACCCAAGCACCAAACATACGGCACCTCCGTGTTCAGCACACGTTCAGCTCGATGACGTTCCCCGGGCTCCAATCCAGCAAAGCGTCAGGGATGAGTTCCGTCAGCACGACGGTGTGGTGACGATGATGATGTTCTACCGGCGCAGGGCTTCGCCTAAACTCCGCGACGATATGACCGAGGTGGAATATGGTGGAGGGGGGCACCGCACACGGCTAAGGAACAATCCGTTGATCAACTTGTGTGTCATAGGGTGCCCCCTGCCCCCGTATATAAAGGAGCAAGGAGGGAGGTGGCCGGCCCTAGGAGGGGGCGCGCCAAGTGTGGAGTCCTACTAGGACTCCCTAGTCCTAGTAGGATTCCACCTCCCTTGTTGGAGTAGGAGAAGGGGAAAGAGGGGGAGAGGAAGAAGGAAAGGGGGGCTGCGCCCCTTGTCCAATTCGGACCAGAGGGGGGGCGCAGGCCTCCTTCCTTTTGGCCTCTCTCCTCTATCCCGTATGGCCCAATAAGGCCCATATACTCCCCGGCGAATTCCCGTAACTCTCCGGTACTCCGAAACATACCCGAATCACTCGGAACCTTTCCGAACTCCGACTATAGTCGTCCAATATATCGATCTTTACGTCTCGACCATTTCGAAACTCCTCGTCATGTCCCCGATCTCATCTGGGACTCCGAACTCCTTCGGTACATCAAAACTCATAAAATAACTGTCATCGAAACCTTAAGCGTGTGGACCCTACGGGTTCGAGAAAAATGTAGACATGACCGAGACACGTTTCCGGTCAATAACCAATAGCGGAACCTGGATGTTCATATTGGCTCCCACATATTCTACGAAGATCTTTATCGGTCAAACCGCATAACAACATACGTTGTTCCCTTTGTCATCGGTATGTTACTTGCCCGAGATTCGATCGTCGGTATCTTAATACCTAGTTCAATCTCGTTACCGGCAAGTCTCTTTACTCGTTCCGTAATACATCATCTCACAACTAACTCATTAGTTGCAATGCTTGCAAGGCTTAAGTGATGTGCATTACCGAGAGGGCCCAGAGATACCTCTCCGACAATCGGAGTGACAAATCCTAATCTCGAAATACGCCAACCCAACATGTACCTTCGGAGACACCTGTAGAGCTCCTTTATAATCACCCAGTTACGTTGTGATGTTTGGTAGCACACAAAGTGTTCCTCCGGTAAACGGGAGTTGCATAATCTCATAGTCATAGGACCATGTATAAGTCATGAAGAAAGCAATAGCAACATACTAAACGATCAAGTGCTAAGGCTAACGGAATGGGTCAAGTCAATCACATCATTCTTCTAATGATGTGATCCCGTTAATCAAATGACAACACATGTCTATGGTTAGGAAACATAACCATCTTTGATTAATGAGCTAGTCAAGTAGAGGCATACTAGTGACTATATGTTTGTCTATGTATTCACACATGTATCATGTTTCCGGTTAATACAATTCTAGCATGAATAATAAACATTTATCATGATATAAGGAAATAAATAATAACTTTATTATTGCCTCTAGGGCATATTTCCTTCAGTCTCCCACTTGCACTAGAGTCAATAATCTAGTTCACATCATCATGTGATTCAACACCAATATTCACATCTGTATGTGATTAACACCCATAGTTCACATCGTCATGTGATCAACACCCAAAGGGTTTACTAGAGTCAATAATCTAGTTCACATCGCTATGTGATTAACACCCAAAGAGTACTAAGGTGTGATCATGTTTTGCTTGTGAGAGAAGCTTAGTCAACGGGTCTGTCACATTCAGATTCGTATGTATTTTGCAAATATTCTATGTCTACAATGCTCTGCACGGAGCTGCTCTAGCTAATTGCTCCCACTTTCAATATGTATCCAGATTGAGACTTAGAGTCATCTGGATCAGTGTAAAAGTTTGCACCGATGTAACTTTTACGATGAACTCTTTGATCACCTCCATAATCGAGAAACATCTCCTTAGTCCTCACTAAGGATATTTTTAACCGTTGTCCAGTGATCTACTATTAGATCAAAATTGTATTCCTTTGCCAAACACAGAGCAAGGTATACAATAGGTCTGGTTCACAGCTAGCATACTTTATAGAACCTATGACTGAGGCATAGGGAATGACTTTTCATTCTCTTTATATTTTCTGCCATAGTCGGGTTTTGAGTCTTACTCAATTTCATACCTTTGCAACACAGGCAATAACTCTTTCTTTGACTGTTCCATTTTGAACTACTTCAAAATCTTGTCAAGGTATGTACTTATTGAAAAATCTTATCAAGCGTCTTGATCTATCTCTATAGATCTTGATGCTCAATGTGTAAGCAGCTTCATCGAGGTCTTTCTTTGAAAAACTCCCTTCAAACACTTCTTTATGCTTTCCAGAAAATTCTACATCATTTCCGATCAACAATATGTCATTCACATATACTTATCAGAAAGGTTGTAGTGCTCCCACTCACTTTCTTGTAAATACAGGCCTTTCCAAAAGTATGTATAAAACCATATGCTTTAATCAACTCATCAAAGCATATATTCCAACTCCGAGATGCTTGCACCAGTCCATTGATGGATCGCTGGAGCTTGCACATTTTGTTAGCACCTTTAGGATTAACAAAACCTTCTGGCTGCATCATATACAACTCTTCTTCCAGAAATCCATTCAAGAATGCAGTTTTGACATCCATTTGCCAAATTTCATAATCATAAAATGCAGCAATTGCTAACATGATTCGGACAGACTTAAGCATCGTTACGAGTGAGAAAATCTCATCATATTCAACACCTTGAACTTGTCGAAAACCTTTCGCAACAAGTCGAGCTTAGTAGATAGTAACACTACTATCAGTGTCCGTCTTCCTCTTGAAGATCCATTTATTTAACTTGACTTGCTGATCATCGAGCAGGTCAACCAAAGTCCACACTTTGTTCTTATATATGGATCCTATCTCAGATTTTATGGCCTCAAGCCATTTTGCGGAATCTGGGCTCATCATCGCTTCCTCATAGTTTGTAGGTTCATCATGGTCTAGCAACATGACTTCCAGAATAGGATTACCATACCACTCTGGTGCGGACCGTACTCTGGAATACCTACGAGGTTCTGTAGTAACTTGATTTGAAGTTTCATGATCATCATCATTAGCTTCCTCACTAATTGGTGTAGGAATCACTGGAACTGACTTTTTTGATGAACAACTTTCCAATTCGGGAGAAGGTACAATTACCTCATCAAGTTCTACTTTCCTCCCACTCACTTCTTTCGAGAGAAACTCCTTCTCTGGAAAGGATCCATCTTAGCAACGAATCTTGCTTTCGGATCTGTGATAGAAGGTGTACCCAATAGTTACCTTTGGGTATTCTATGAAGACGCACTTCTCCGATTTGGGTTCGAGCTTATCAGGTGAAAACTTTTTCACATAAGCATCGCAGCCCCAAACTTTAAGAAACGACAACTTTGGTTTCTCGCCAAACCACAGTTCATAAGGCGTCGTCTCAACGAATTTTGATGGTGCCCTCTTTTAAAGTGAATGCAACTGTCTCTAATGCATAACCCCAAAACGATAGTGGTGAATTGGTAAGATACATCATAGATCGCACTATATCTAATAAAGTACTGTTATGACGTTCAGACACACCATTAAGCTGTGGTGTTCCAGGTGGCATGCTTTTTTGTGAAACTATTCCACATTGTTCTAATTGAAGACCAAACTCGTAACTCAAATATTTGTCTCCATGATCAAATCACAGGAACTTTATTTTTCTTGTTACGATGATTTTTCCACTTCACTCTGAAATTCTTTGAACTTTTCAACTATTTCAGACTTATGTTTCATCAAGTAGATATACCCATATCTGCTCAAATCATCTGTGAAGGTTAGAAAATAACGATACTAGCCACGAGCCTTAACACTCATTGGATCGCATACATCGGTATGTATTATTTCCAATAAGTCAGTAGCTCGTTCCATTGTTCCGGAGAACGGAGTTTTAGTCATCTTGCCCAAAAGGCACGGTTCGCAAGCATCAAATGATTCATAACCAAGTAATTCCAAAAATCCATCTTTATGGAGTTTCTTCCTACGCTTTACACCGATATGACCCAAACGGCAGTGCCACCAATAAGTTGTACTATCATTATTAACTTTGCATCTTTTGGCATCAATATTATGAATATGTGTATCACTACGATCGAGATCCAACAAACTATTTTCATTGGGTGTATGACCATCGAAGGTTTTATTCATGTAAACAGAACAACAATTATTCTTTAACTTTAAATGAACAACTATATCGCAATAAACATGATCAAATCATATTCATGCTCAACGCAATCGCCAAATAACATTTATTTAGGTTTAACACTAATCCCGAAAGTATAAGGAGTGTGCGATGATGATCATATCAATCTTGGAACCACTTCCAACACACATCGTCACTTCACCCTCAACTAGTTTCTGTTTATTCTGTAACCCCCGTTTCGAGTTACTAATATTTAGCAACTGAATAAGTATCAAATACTCAGGGGCTACTATAAACACTAGTAAAGTACATATCAATAACATGTATATAAAATATACCCTTGTTCACTTTGCCATCCTTCTTATCCACCAAATATTCAGGGCATTTCCGCTTCTAGTGACCATTTCCTTTGCAGTATAATCACTCAGTTTCAGGCTTTGGTTCAGCTTTGGGCTTCTTCGCGGGAGTGACAACTTGCTTGTCATTCTACTTGAAGTTCCCCATTCTTTCCCTTTGCCCTTTTCTTGAAACTAGTGATCTTGTCAACCATCAACACTTGATGTCTTTTCTTGATTTCTACCTTCGTCGATTTCAACATCACGAAGAGCTCGGGAATCGATTTCGTCATCCCTTGCATTATAGTTCATCATGAAGTTCCAGTAACTTGGTGACGGTGACTAGAGAACTCTGCCAATCACTATCTTATTTGGAAGATTAACTCCCACTCGATTCAAGTGATTGTAGTATCCAGACAATCTGAGCACATGCTCACTAGTTGAGCGATTCTCCTCCATCTCGGGTATTTGCTTGAAATATTAACTTCAACTCCTGGAACATCTCATATGGTCCATGATGTTCAAAACATCTTTGAAGTCCCGATTCTAAGCCGTTAAGCATGGTGCACTAAACTATCAAGTAGTCATCACATTGAGCTAGCCAGACGTTCATAACGTCTGCATCTGCTCCTGCAATAGGTCTGTCACCTAGCGGTGCATTCAGGACATAATTCTTCTGTGCAGCAATGAGGATAAACCTCAGATCATGGACCAAGTCCGCATCATTGCTACTAACATGTTTCAACATAGTTTTCTCTAGGAACACATATAAAAACATAGGGAAGCAAAAACATAGGGAAGCAACAATGCGAGCTATTGATCTATAACACAATTTGCAAAATACTACCAGGACTAAGTTCATGATAAATTAAAGTTCAATTAATCATATTACTTAAGAACTCCCACTTAGATAGACATCCCTCTAATCTTCTAAGTGATCACGTGATCCAAATCAACTAAACCATGTCCGATCATCACGTGAGATGGAGTAGTTTCAATGGTGAACATCACTATGTTGATCATATCTACTATATGATTCACGCTCGACCTTTCGGTCTCCGTGTTCCGAGGCCATATCTGTCATATGCTAGGCTCGTCAAGTTTAACCTGAGTATTCCGCGTGTGCAACTATTTTGCACCCGTTGTATTTGAACGTAGAGCCTATCACACCCGATCATCACGTGGTGTCTCAGCACGAAGAACTTTTGCAACGGTGCATACTCAGGGAGAACACTTCTTGATAATTAGTGAGAGATCATCTTAAGAAGCTACCGTCAAACTAAGCAAAATAAGATGTATAAAAGATAAACATCATATGCAATCAAAATATGTGACATGATATGGCCATGATCATCTTGCGCCTTTGATCTCCATCTCCAAAGTACTGTCATGATCTCTATCGTCACCGGCATGACACCATGATTTTCATCATCTTGATCTATATCAATGTGTCGTCACATGGTTGTCTCACCAACTATTGCTCTTACAACTATTGCTATCGTATAGCGATAAAGTAAAGCAATTATTTGGCACTTGCTTCTTATGCAACAAAGAAACAACCATAGGGCTTCTGCCAGTTGCCGATAATTTCAACAAAACATGATCATCTCATACAACAACTTATATCTCATCAGGTCTTGACCATATCACATCACAACATGCCCTGCAAAAACAAGTTAGACGTCCTCTACTTTGTTGTTGCAAATTTTACGTGGCTGCTACGGGCTGAGCAAGAACCGTTCTTACCTACGCATCAAAACCACAACGATAGTTCGTCAAGTTAGTGATGTTTTAACCTTCACAAGGACCGGGCGTAGCCACACTCGGTTCAACTAAAGTTGGAGAAACAGACACCCGCTAGTCACTTGTGTGCAAAGCATGGCGGTAAAACCAGTCTCGCGTAAGCGTACGCGTAATGTCGGTCCGGGACGCTTCATCCAACAATACCGCTGAACCAAAGTATGACATGCTGGTAAGCAGTATGACTTGTATCGCCCACAACTCACTTGTGTTCTACTCGTGCATATGACATCAACGCATAAAACCTAGGCTCGGATGCCACTGTTGGGGAACGTAGTAATTTCAAAAAATTTCCTATGCACACGCAAGATCATGGTGATGCATAGCAACGAGAGGGGAGAGTAATGTCCATGTACCCTCGTAGACCGTAAGCGGAAGCGTTATGACAACGCGGTTGATGTAGTCGTACGTCTTCACGATCCGACCGATCCAAGCACCAAACGTACGGCACCTCCGTGTTCAGCACACGTTCAGCTCGATGACGTTCCCCGGGCTCCAATCCAGCAAAGCGTCGGGGATGAGTTCCGTCAGCACGACGGCGTGGTGACGATGATGATGTTCTACCGGCGCAGGGCTTCGCCTATACTCCGCGACGATATGACCGAGGTGGAATATGGTGGAGGGGGGCACCGCACACGGCTAAGGAACAATCCATAGATCAACTTGTGTGTCATAGGGTGCCCCCTGCCCCCGTATATAAAAGAGCAAGGGGGAGGTGGCCGGCCCTAGGAGGGGGCGCGCCAAGTGTGGAGTCCTACTAGGACTCCCTAGTCCTAGTAGGATTCCACCTCCCTTGTTGGAGTAGGAGAAGGGGAAAGAGGGGGAGAGGAAGAAGGGGGGCTGCGCCCCTTGTCCAACTCGGACCAGAGGGGGGGCGCAGGCCTCCTTCCTTTTGGCCTCTCTCCTCTATTCCCGTTTGGCCCAATAAGGCCCATATACTCCCCGGCGAATTTCCGTAACTCTCCGGTACTCCGAAAAATACCCGAATCACTCGGAACCTTTCGGAAATCCGAATATAGTCGTACAATATATCGATCTTTACGTCTCGACCATTTCGAGACTCCTCGTCATGTCCCTGATCTCATCTAGGACTCCGAACTCCTTCGGTACATCAAAACTCATAAAATAACTGTCATCGAAACCTTAAGCGTGCGGACCCTACGGGTTCGAGAACAATGTAGACATGACCGAGACACGTTTCCGGTCAATAACCAATAGCGGAACCTGGATGTTCATATTGGCCCCCACATATTCTACGAAGATCTTTATCGGTCAAACCGCATAACAACATACGTTGTTCCCTTTGTCATCGGTATGTTACTTGCCCGAGATTCGATCGTCGGTATCTTAATACCTAGTTCAATCTCGTTACCGGCAAGTCTCTTTACTCGTTCCGTAATACATCATCTCACAACTAACTCATTAGTTGCAATGCTTGCAAGGCTTAAGTGATGTGCATTACCGAGAGGGCCCAGAGATACCTCTCCGACAATCGGAGTGACAAATGCTAATCTCGAAATACGCCAATCCAACATGTACCTTCGGAGACACCTGTAGAGCTTCTTTATAATCACCCAGTTACGTTGTGACGTTTGGTAGCACACAAAGTGTTCCTCCGGTAAATGGGAGTTGCATAATTTCATAGTCATAGGAACATGTATAAGTCATGAAGAAAGCAATAGCAACATACTAAATGATCAAGTGCTAAGGCTAACGGAATGGGTCAAGTCAATCACATCATTCTTCTAATGATGTGATCCCGTTAATCAAATGACAATACATGTCTATGGTTAGGAAACATAACCATCTTTGATTAATGAGCTAGTCAAGTAGATGCATACTAGTGACTATATGTTTGTCTATGTATTCACACATGTATCATGTTTCCGGTTAATACAATTCTAGCATGAATAATAAACATTTATCATGATATAAGGAAATAAATAATAACTTTATTATTGCCTCTAGGGCATATTTCCTTCAGGAGCTCAGGTAGCAAAGGCACAACCGACGCAAACTCGACCTTGGCTAGAGCGTTGCGAAGCTCAGCACGGAGCAGCTCAACCTCTTGAAGGAGCTCCGTGCGCAGCAGGGCAAGCTGCGACTCCAAAGCAGAGACCAAAGAGGCGTTGACATTGGAATCCTTGCAACATTCAGATTGGGACCTTGGCGGCACCGACACACGACGATGAGTGGTCCACAACCTCATCTCAACTCCTGGTCAGCGAAGGACAAGGCTAGATGGACGAGGAGCGGCTCCGCTGGAGAGGAGCACGAGTGACCGGAGAGCGATTGCAAGTGACCGGAGAGGAAGCACGACAGAACCTCTTCCGATGTCCAGGGCGACGACAGCGAATGCATCTTAAAGGCTCACGACATGCACTGACTTGATGGCCACGCTCGAGGCAACAAAGCACCTCCCTCGAGCCCAACGCTGGAAGGCGAGGCTACGCTCGAAACCTTCCCTCGATGGCTCGAGAGGAGGGCCCTGGCCAGAACGGCGCCCCCGACCCACATGCTCCCAGCCCGCCTCGGCTCCAAGAGCGGCAGTAGCAGCAGAGAGGCCCTTGCATGCCGACGCCGAAGATGGACCAAGCAGAGGAGACTCCAACTTCTCTGGCATCATCGCGCCATCGCACCCATCGTCGGTTCCACGAGCTTCGCCAGAATCTACACCTCCGGAGGCGGTCGGTGCTGTTGCACAGGAGGCCAGCATGGTCACAGCTACCAGAGACACCGGCGGTGGGGGTTGCAGCTGGTCGACGGCACCCCCGGCGGCAGCAACAGAGATGGCAGGCAGGGGTGTCGGAGGCGAAGACAACGGCGCAGACCCGAGCTCCATCACCACCCCGACCCCATCCATAGGGCTGCGGCCCGCCATAGGCGGCTCGGTCAGCGGAGCGACCAGAACCAGTTCCTCCCGAACTGGATCTGGCAAGGGGCGGGCCGTCGTGGGCTTGGGGATGGGGCGAGCTTGAGCCATCCGACCCCCAATGGCCGGATCAGACCCACGGATGGTGAGGGCGACCGCGGCCAGCGCGGCGGCAGGAGCGGTGGCCGCGGGCGGCGTGGTCGGAGTTGCCGTCGCGAGCTCGGAGAGACGCGAGCACGAGAGCATGCGGGGGCAGCCTTCTGCAGCTGCCGAGGGGAGGGAAGAGAGCAGGTGAAGCAGACCCCGGATCTGGTCTCAGCAGGGACAGAGGCGGCCGGGACGGAGAGATCAGGCGGCGGCAGCCGCCGCGCTTACCCGGCGCCCAGCGCGGTCGCGGGAGCTCCCATCTCTCGTCTGCTTGACTTAGCATGTTGGGGCGGCGATTATGAGCGCGTGAGATCACTAGAAGAGAAAGCAGACGCAGCTTGCAACAACCACGGGATGAGCGCCAGGGTGGTCGAAAGCGCGAACTGCCGGCAGGCCAGCCGCGGGCTTCAAATCCCACATGATCAAAATTGTCAGGCCTGCAGAAGCACTTGCTCCTGTGAAAACAAGAATCGCCATGGCCTGCAACGCATTCACAATTGATGTGATCACTCAGATAGCTAGCTCAAGATTCCAAGAACTACTCGATTAAAAAAATGATTTTCACAGGGTATTTGGACTCTGCTTGTGAGATGTAACAACTTTGGCTGAGGGAAATGACAGCCATTAGTTCTAACAGGAAAAAAGAACCTTTGATAAACTATACGTTGGTTAACCAAAAAGTCACGCAAAACATATTAGTTGTTACAATTTCTTACTAAAATGGATAATTCGTTGGCTAAGTTCGATGGAGCACCTGTGCCAACAAATATCTTAAAGCTACCTTATTCTCTTAAGAGGGAGGCAGAACAAGAACTTGGCCAATAGAGAAGCATGAGTTGCACTTATCCTGAATTTCATTTTTCGTACGAACTAAAAACAGGGGCAACCCGGTGCGCATAGCTCCGCTTGTGCAGGGTCGCACAAGGCAACAGCTTTACCGCCGCGCCAACGCACCCCTTCTTTTCTCGTAAGAACTAATACTAAAAAAAAACTGGGTTCAATTGCTTCAGTGCATGCCTTCGGTTAATTCAGACATAGCTAATGGAAAATAGAAGAGACAAAGTGAAAGGCTTACCCAGTCAACCATAACAATGATCAATAGATTATCCCGGGTGTGAAGATACTTTTTATTCCTTAGAGCAAAGATATCCTTACAAGCAAGGAACAGACTCCACATAAGCTGGAGGATCAACACCAGATTCATAAAGGGAGACCAAAATACACTCATTAGATGATGTTAACAAAACAGACTTGAGTTCCTGCCCAGGCAATTCTGAAGTGTAGACAAGAAATTGAAGACTTTATGCGGTTCATAGTCTCAATGCCATCAACTTGATGTGAAAAATATAAATCATTGGCGCACCCCAGCACTTGGTGCGATGACACATAAAACCTAACTTTTAACAATTCTAATAAAATATTATCATCCGAGAAAAACTGTAGGTTAGATGAAAAACATATGTCTTCGTTGCACATACACCCACAAAAGCACATACACAAAGAAAACATTGTCCAATATTCCAGTTCCATTTTTGAACAAGTATGGTGTTGTTCACCCCATCCTGCAGGGAATTGAGCTTTGAACTGATCCCGGCCCCTCAACATCCCAGTTCAGAGTTCTCCCTGACTACATCTCACCAAGTGAAGGTTTACTTGGAAAAATTCTAGCAAGAGATCAATTACCCGTCAATTTCCAGAAACCATCTTACCAGATCATAAACCCTTCGGAGGGTGGCCTCAACAAAAACATGCATGTTTCCTCAGAAAGGTCCTCTGTAGGTCGAGCTACATGGAACCTCTTATCTTCAGCCTTCAACATTTCTTTGAGATCCGTACTCTCCAACTAACTTGCAACAAGAATAATTCTCTTTTTTGTTTCTCTCAAATGAAAGAACATATGGACTTCAAACTTTGCAGATCAAACAAACTTTACGACTTCAATGTGTGAAAAAAAACTTTCAGATTTTTTGGACCAACATAAATATACAACCCGGTGAAGAGATGTGGACACTGCTGACAATCAGGATTACAAATACCATTGGAAAATTAAAATCATGCAGCTCGCATTTTGGAGAAAAACACTAGTCACAGAAATATTAATAGAGGATAACAGAACACTCAAAGTTCTTGTTATGAAAAAGAACACTCAAGTTAAAGTAAACTCCCCAGATTATCGACAATTGAACTCTTGGATGCCTAGGCACCCTCTACGAACAGTAAAACAAAAAGATAGAAGAAAAAAAATCCTGAACTCTGCAACATGAAAGATGATCAAACTTTGTAGGTGCTTGCAAGTTTTCATGACAAAAAACCATTCGAGGAGCTCTGCACATGAAAAAGATTTCAGTGCTCGAAGTTTTGAGCACTTTTAGCACTGAAATATGAATCTCGTTTGTACACCTTTATCTACATGATATTTTGGCATGAAAACTTGCAAGAACCTACAAAGTTTGACCATGTTTGATGTTGCAAACTTTCAGATTGCTGTTACACCTTTCTGTCGAACATAAATATGTATGATGTCAAGTTTGTAGTCCTCCTGCAAACAAGCATGAACTCTGTAATGGAACAAAAATCTACTACATAAGTCCGTCTTAGAACTCGAATAAGGAAGTCACCCAATGAAGTCTCATTTCCTTTGTTCCGGTGACTAGTAGTTGGGTGGTTGACTGGTCGAACAACAGTTACACTAATTTTGAGAGCATTGAAGGTAGTCATGGAGATATGTTTCGAAGTTTATCAAATGATGAGGCCTCCTGATTCTGTACTACGGGCGTGTTAAACCCGGCTCATCCAGTTCTCTTAAATATGGGTTAGGGGTTGATATATAATGTTTTCTCAGGCAGGTGCAGGATCCTAAGTTTTAAGCCTAGAAACTGTTTGGGCGAGCTCAGCTTGCAAGCCTGTGAAAATGTGAATCCTTGTAAGAAATGAACCAGTCCCATGCTTGTCTCTACCTTATTCTCCAAAAAATTCTCTTGAAAGAAAGAGTAGAAGTCACCCAACCTTGTCCTCCAAACCCAGATCATACCCAATAAACCAAGACGGACACTCAGATAGCTACGTACTTGAGTGATGCTGATGGATTTGCCAGAAAAAACACAAAGAGCGGGGACATTCTAGGGAAAAAAGAATTAGCATTTGCGGGGGGGATGAGATTAGTAGTAGGGAGGAGGGAGTAGTACAAGTAGGCGCCGTGGTTGGGGAAGCGGGTGCCGATGCCGGAGACCATGGCGAGGACGGACGCGGCGGCGAAGACGCACTGCGACAGCCGCAGCGCCATGCCGCTCCATGTCCCCAGGCTCCCCACTACGCGCTTCATCCCCTGCTCTGCCTGCCTCGGCTCTGCTTGCTGCCGAGAGGTGAGGCGGAGAAGCCGATGGACTCGTTCCTGGCGTGGATCTGTGGCAGTTGCTGTGTGCGCTTAGCTCGTGTGGGATGGGGAAGGTGATGGGTATGAGCAGGAGGACGAGGAGCCGGAGAGGCTTGTGTGAGACGAGATGGGAAAGGTGATGGGGAGAGGAGACGGGAAAACTGATATGAGATGGTTGGTGGTGGGCTGCCTCTGCCTGCCTGCCTGCCTGCCTGCCTGTTTTTGAGATGCAAATGGAGCGCAAGGAGAAATTACTCACCGTCCACCATGTGCAAGTTGAAGGATAGAATTGCTCTCTGTATTGATTCCATCCACTCAGGTTACATCTTATACAAGAGGGAGCCGTTACAACAAGCCCTATACAAGTGGCTGTTGGAATTGATCTACGGTTGAAACAAACCGTGAGAGAAAAGGGGAGCCTTTTGACCCCAGGTGTGCAATGATCGGAAGCACACCACACATCCACACGTTTGGTTTTGGTCCCATGTACCCAGCACACACATATATAAGGAAGAGGGGGTTTTCATTATGCATAGGGAAGTGTTTAGATCCGGCGCACCGGCCGAACATTGGGCCGGTCGCGTCCACACGTGCTTCGCCCCAGCCACCCATCAGGCGACACGTAGACACGGGGGCCACCAAACGCAACCGCGCGTGCCTGCGAGTCGCGCCCCCACACGAGTCCCGTCGCCCCGCGCCTCGCCTCATCGTCGCCCGGCACCGCCGCCTCGCCGGTCGGTCGCCGGAGGGCACCGCCACCGCGCGGGTCTCCAACCCAATCCACTGCTTGTTTCCAGCTGCTCAGGGCGCCGACGGCGAGAATCAACGGGATGAGCTACTACCTCGACCGGCAGCCACGGCGTGGGAGCACACAGATGCTACAACCGGCTGGGGAGGGAGCTGCAACCGCGTACTGTTTTTGCTGGAACCAGCAACGGTGGCGAGCTGCGGGATTCATCCCGACGAGTTGTTTGGAATCACCCCGACAAGTTGGACTAGGAGTGGGCGGTGTGATGCTGCAACCAGGGATTAGGATTGCTGGAACCGGCGCAGTGTTTTGCTGGAAGTAGCACCCAAAAATGCTTCCATCAAGGTCTTCTTTGCTGGACAAGCAATTTTTTGCTACATCCCGCATCTTTTTTTGCTACATCCGGCATAGTTTTTTGCTGGAACCAGTCAACTGTCCGCTACGAACGGCAACGCGACAGAAGCTGCAACCAGGGTAGAGAAATGCTACAACCAGTGTATAAATTTGCTACTAGCAGGAATGGAAAAGCTTCTGAGCAGCACGAGGAGAAATCTGCCACCACGGAAAAAAGGCTTCAATGGTGGAAAAAGCTTCAAGCGGCAGTGGAAAAGTTTCAACGGGCGGAAGAAAAAGCTTCAAGAGCTAATGACAAGAAAAGCTTCAACCGGGGGTGCCGGGCGACGACCAGCGACGAGGGCCGCGACTGGGGGCGAGGCCGGCAACGGGCGGCGACGGGACGGCAACCGGGCGCGAGGACGGCGACCGGGGGCGAGGACGGCGACCCGGCGGCGACGACGACGGCGACCGGGGGCGAGGACGGCGACCGGGCGGCGACCGGGGGCGACGACGGCGACCGGGGGTGAGGACGGCGACCGGCGGCGAGCTGGTGATACTTCAAGGTCGGGCCTCGCAGCGTCCACGGCGGATGGATGAAGGGGCGATGCTGCTGTTCGTGTGTGCGAGAAAGGGGCGATGCTGCTGTTCCTGCGTGCGTGATCTAACGGCTCCAGGCAAAGCGATCTGACGGTTGGCAGCTGACCGGCCGAATCGTTCGGCCGGCGCACCGGCGCAGATCATCGCCCTTATGCATAACAGCATATCGATCTAAACCACCTCACTGCCGATCCTGAATATGTGCTGAGGTATGTGAAGGCCATCTCCACCACCGGCCACCGCAGAGCTGTGCCTGCGGCAACCCTGCTGCCATCCTCGTCACCGTGCTGCTTCTTCCCCAACATCTCCTCGCCACTGGAGACACAAAGGTGCAGCCGTGGGCTACACAGGGGCTGCATCGAGATATCGCCAAGTACCTGCAAGTTTGTACGCTTCCGCATAAAGTTGTTGATCTAGTCTGAGATTAGGACCATACGTTGATTAGCCTAAAGGCTAATTTATCTAACATTGGTATCTCGAGCCTATCTAATCTGGCTAGAACACAAATTAGGCCTTCCAAACGTTAATTCCAAGTTAAATGGCCTAATTGATCTAAGATGATGGTTTTCGGTTAATGATGTGGTAGTCCTGATTGATCAAGTGCATCTCTTATTTTTGCCCCTATGTCATGTTAAAGCTATGATCAGTAGCTAGCAGTTTTTCTGATAGCACATAAATTTTAATTGTTAATGTTCATGGTTATAAAGCCTTGATCCGAATCAAGTTAATATGAAGTTAAAAAGGTATTGGCTCGATTAGCAGTGAGAAGGAGGGGAAATCGCAAGAAATCAAAGAAATCCGAATGGAAATCTTCCCCTAATCCCCAAATCCCTGCCCAGATCAACATTAAAAAAGGAAAGAGGGACTGGGACTTGTGTTGTTGTTGCCGGCCAACGTGCGTACTCACCATGGCAAGAACGACGTCGTCCTTCGGGACGACGGCCGGAATGATGCGCCTGGCCGATCGCCTCTCTAATAGACGCGTGCAGCCAACGCTCCGTGCGTTTGCTCGCCGCCGTCACCACCAAAGATTGCGCTGGCGCCCGCCGGCGAGATGTGCTCCTCCGGTGCATGCACGTGCAGCGTGGTCGCCACCGTTCGACGAGGAAGCACACGGCGTTGGTCCGCAGTAAGCTTCTCCGGCGAACGGAGCCGGCACGCCGCCATGCTTCTGCTGCACGGCGCCGCCGAAGCGGTCGCCGTTTTCTCTCATAGAGGCGAGCGGAGATTTCGGGGAGAAAGTGGGGAATGAGGTAGGGTTTGACCGGCAAGCTGTTTTGTTCCGGCTGGGATGATACGGACCGTCCACTGAATCGGACGGCTGAGGTCGGCGCCCAGGCTAGCTGCTGGGCTTTCGAGTGGATAAAGGGCATAATCTGACCGGTGGTTGAGGCCTAAATTGTCCAGGCCCCGGGAGATTTTTCTTTTTCCCTGAGAATTTTTCTCCTGGGCAAATCAATAAAAGGCTACCGTGGGTATCATGGGCAAAATTTAATGTTCTTTGCATTTTCTTTTTATTCAGTGCTTTTATGTATTATGATCATTCTCAAAATGTGTTGCGCTGCTTTAAAATGAAAATATCTAGAAAATTATGTTGTAAATTATGTTTTAGGTTTTCAGAATAAACCTTTTTTGGGGTACTTTTAACACATGAAATTTGATGATGAGTATCATTTAAATATATTTGATGTAGGATTTTTTTTAAATTGATATTCAATCTAAGAATGATGTGGCCAATATCTATAATGAATTATTCATTTTTTTAAAGTGCCCTTTATGCAGTTCTTTTTTTCAAGTTATGTCTTATGTACTAATTAAGTTAGAAAATTCCCTGATTTTAAAGGAGAAATTTGATATGAGATTATGATGTCATTTACTTTCAGTGGTTATCTCTCTTTAATAGCATGTCAATGTTGAATTATGAGATGATATTTTTTTTTGCCCAGTTATGTTCAACTTAAAAAATTTATGAATATTTTTTTTTTGGATATCAAACATGAATTTTATGTTGATTTTATGATAATGTTATTCCATAATGATGTGATCATCACTAACAGATTAAAGTCACCTCAACAAAAATGCTAATGCGTGGTGCGGTTTTCCGCGTCGCACTATGCATCTAATAATGTTGGGCATGTGTGCTCCTTGAACAATACTAAGGTTTATGTCGATTCATTTTATATTGAAATTAAGATATGCACTGTTGAAATAAGCATAATTGACCAAAATAGTATTGCTAAAGTTATGATTGATTTTCTAACCAAATAAATGTTGTTTAAAGAATTTTATGTGATATGCAATATCCTAGTCATTATATGACATTTTTATGAAATCTATCCAAAGTACATGTTGCCATTCATTTGACCATCATAATTTGTCAAATATTATTATTTCATGAATTATTATGTAACTTTATGTCCAAATTTTATTATTTTAATCTTATGATAACCTAACGATAATGTTAATGTCAATTTTAATGTTGGCAATGGCATTTATATTTATGACATTTTCACTCTGAATGCCCTCTTTAATGATTACTCGGTGGGAGGGACATTCCTATTTATATGTTAATTCAAATGTCATTTTCATTGTATGTCATTGACAATTCTAACGATAATTTTGACACTCAAGTTCAATATTTATATTATCGTTGTGAGATTTAGTGTCGAAAGGCATCATAGTGCCTCATGGCACACACAATTATATTATGCTGTTACTTTATGTTAATGATGGCAATTAATTTAGTCGTAGTTCTTGTTGGTCATTACGAGATTTTACATCTCTCTAGTCAAAATGGAACCAACGAGAAGTTTTGATTAGAGATTTAATGAGCAAGCGTTCTAATGGCATATGATGATATTCTTATTGATTATGTTTTTCATGTGTCATTTACGTATGAGTAAGGTTATTTTTTGTTATCTTCACAACGGTGATACAAATTAGAATAAAAATTAAGCACATTTTTATTCATGCCATTGCATGGTTAGTTCATGCATAATTTTTTTATGATGATCATAAAGTTGTCTCCTCTTTTCCAGCAATAATAATGATGTCAAACTTCTGTTTGGCATAGAAGAACCTTATGTAAATAACTTTTCCACATCGAGAGTGGAGATCATTGTCTCATGTAAGGAATCTCCCAATGTTTTTCTGCCACTAAGGTTGAAGGATGTTAATTATGATGATAAGACAAACATTGGGAGAGGACGCATGTGCCATCATGCACATCACTAATGCAAAGGAGATTAAAGTCAAAACTATTGGATTTATTCCACTAGTTTTTGGAGATGACTTAATTTTTCATCTTATTGATGATGCTTTGTTCATGCTCCTAGTTATTGGGAAACCTTGATTTGGTCTCTCGAATAGATGCCGTTATCTTATATGTTATTAAGTCAACTCCAATTATGTAATGTTAGTCCCACCTTATGGTGAGACGAATTATGTTTTCACTAATTGAATATTTTGTAAAGATTAGATGCTATGTTATAATTGAGTATGCAAGAGAAGTGTAATTAATGAGACCTCATCAAAATTGTGGTTTTAGACCACATTTCGAGGGGGAGGCTAGAAGTCTCATTCAATATGATATATCGCATTCACTTCTCCTACTTAGATTATAGCATGTACAACTAAGCAAACTATGTATCTCAATTCTCTAATTAAGATGGAACCAACGAGAAGTCTTGGTTGGAGAATGTATGAAAAGCACATTCTAATGTTGGTTCTCTAATTAAGATCCAACAAATCTTATTTAGAAGAATGAATGAAAAATGACTCATTTATCATGTTAGCGTGTACTTAGTCCCTTATGAACATTACGAAGCACACATGAATGCTAAAGTGGCAAGCTTGCTAGTCTAATGACCATCATGATGTAACATGTTGATTATATATGACCAACGTCGTTTATAATCATATGTGACACTTCACTCAAGTGGCAAGTTTGTTAGTATCATGTGGCTTATGGTTATATTTTGACTAACGTTGTTTATAATCATTTGTCACTACTCTTTAAGTTCTTTTCCATCTTCAGCCCAACGGTGTTGTGGTTTAGAACTGAAATGATTATTATTAAGATTCTGGATATGTTTTTAAATCCTTTAAATAAAGTGATCATCAGGGAACCTGGAGAATATGAACATGAATCTTAAGGATAACTCCATTAGATCTTTATTCATATGCATCAGGTAAGTTGAGAAAAAATGCCTATTGCAACACTTGATGTTGAGACTTAACAACTACCCGGTGATTGATAATGTGTGTGAACGATCATCTTAGAGGCTTGTGTGATAACGAGCTCTAATGATGTATGGGACTCAATAGAGTTTACTCAACGAGTTGTTGTGATGCTTGGATTGTTATTATAACATGCTCTTGTGTTGGCGAAGTTAAGAATGGTCTTAGGACTCAGCCATAAGTTTTCGTCATGGAGAAGTTTGACATAAGGCATGTTATCTAAAGAAATACAATTATGAAATAATACAAGCATTGGGCCTCTCGTACCATAAAATGAGGGGGAGTAAGATTACTAACTTGTGAAGATGGAATATTTTCGGCGAGCCAATAATTTTTTATCTTCTATTTATGACATAGGATCTTGGTGATGCCTCATACTTTGCTTGTATTGAATTTCGCCAAGATATAGGTATGAAAGGAGTACAAATTTTATTATGACGACATACATCGATAGAGTATGAAAGAAAATATTAAGTGGTAGTACTCTATCTTACCTGCTACTAAAGTTAAGGGCAATAAAGGTGGACATTTTGGTGTCCAAGGAACCATTATGAACTGATCAGATAATGTCGATTCATTTATGCTTCAGTTGTTAGAAGCAGTATGTGTATTCAGGTATGAACGTGCCCTTGTTTGTGATCGGGATAATTGGCAAATATAGAAGTAAGTCCAGAAATGGACCAGTAGAAAAACCGCTACAGCCTTGTAGATATGCAAGGCAATAAAGTTTACATGCTCACTAATGAGAAGTTTGATAACCTTGATATCTTGTGTTATTCAGACATTGTTTATGCGAGATGTGTGGATATTAAAGTTTCCACGTTACGTTACATCCTCATTCTTGCATATGGAGTTATATTGTGGAAAAGCTCCTTAATGACACTGATGGCATTTGAAATATGCATTTAATTATGTTGCGTGTTAAGAGGCTACTGGGCAGGTTATATGTCAAGAAATTTTATTCCCGAAATTATGGTGGTAGACAACATATTTTTAACCACCTACTGCAATATGATATGCAGTTTTCTATGCGAGTAACAACAAGTTGAATGGCATTGCCAAAGCCATTGACAATATGTTTAGTGTTGTGAAAAATAGAATCCAGGATCAAGCTATTGAAGTTGAGCGTATGAGAACATTTGAATGTTTTACGGATCCGTTTATCGAAGGCTTGCCACCCATACTTATGATTATGTTGCCGACATCGGGTTACTGGAAAGCCTTTTGATCCTGAAAATGAGGACCGTTCAATAAACCAACTCCCATAAAGTAATATGTTATCCATTTCAAGATAGAATGGTGTACTATAAGTATTGAGGTTTAATGACACCTTTTGGCCATTACAGGTATATTATTCCTATTAAGAATGGGCTTATGATGTTTGTTAACCTTACGATCAAGGGGGAGAATGTTGGAATTGATCTACGGTTGAAACAAACTATGAGAGAAAAGGGGAGCCTTTTGACCCCAGGTGTGCAATGGTCGGAAGCACACCACACATCCACACGTTTGGCTTTGGTCCCATGTACCCAGCACACACATATATATAAGAAAAAGGGGGTTTTCATTATGCATAACAGCATATCGATCTAAACCACCTAACTGCCGATCCTGAATATGTGCTGAGGTATGTGAAGGCCATCTCCACCACCGGCCACCGTAGAGCTGTGCCTGCGGCAACCCTGCTGCCATCCTCGTCACCGTGCTGCTTCTTCCCCAACATCTCCTCGCCACTGGAGACACAAAGGTGCAGCCGTGGGCTACACAGGGGCTGCATCGAGATATCGCCAAGTACCTGTAATTTTGTACGCTTCCGCATAAAGTTGTTGATCTAGTCTGAGATTAGGACCATGCGTTGATTAGCCTAAAGGCTAATTTATCTAACAGTGGCATGCAGGTCAGGGCGTGGCTCAGATCCTACATACAAGGAATACAAGTACATGCATTACATCACACGTTAACACCCCTCCCCCTCAGCCGGAACTCCATTTGGGTGGACGTTGAGGCTGGCACGGAACTCATGAAAAACTTGTGATGGAAGGCCCTTGGTGAACAAATCACCAAACTGGGAGCTCAATGGGACATGCAGGACACGAGCTTCGCCGAGGGCAACGCGATCCCGAACAAAATGCATATCAATCTCTATGTGCTTTGTGCGTTGATGCTGGACGGGGTTGGAAGCGATGTAGGAGGCGTTGATGTTGTCGCACTAGACAATGGTGGCATGAGAAGGTGGACAACGAAGCTCATGCAATAACTGGCGTAGCCAACAGGACTCCGCAACGCAGTTGGCGACACCGCGGTACTCGGCCTCCGCACTAGACCGGGACACGGTGGCCTACCTCTTGGAAGACCAGGACAGAAGGTTGCGGCCAAGAAAAACGCAGAAGTCGGATGTGGATTTGTGGGTATCCGGGCATCCTGCCCAGTCCGCATCCGTATAAGCCACAAGATCATGAGTGGTGGACTTGTAGAGCTGCAAGCCGTAGTGTGTGGTGCCCCGCAAGTAATGAATAATCCGTTTGACGAGTTGCATGTGGGAGTCGCGAGGAGCATGCATGAAGAGGCATACTTGTTGGACAGCATAGGACAAGTCCGGGCGAGTGAGCGTGAGATATTGAAGAGCTCCAGCGAGGCTACGGTAAGTGGTAGGATTGTCCGGAAGGCAGCCATCATGTGCGGAAAGCTTGGAGTGGGTGTCAATGGGAGTGGATACGGGCTTGCAATTTAGCATCTTGGCACGATCAAGGATCTCAAGGGCATATTGCTGTTGACATAAGAATAGGCCAGGAGCGTTGGGTGTAACATTGATGCCGAGAAAATGGTGAAGATTACCAAGGTCGGTCATGGAGAATTCTTGTTTGAGGGACTGGATGAGGTGGTGGAGGGTTTGCAGGGTGCTTGCTGTGAGTATGATGTCGTCCACATAGACAAGTAGATAGGCAATGGAAGCACCGTGCTGGAGTATGAAGAGGGAAGAGTCGCTCTTGGAGGCATGAAACCCGAGGGAGAGCAAGAAGGAGCGGAAGCGATAAAACCAGGTGCGGGGAGCTTGTTTGAGCCCATAGAGAGACTTGTGAAGGAGACACACGTGATCCGGCCGAGAGGAGTCCACAAACCCAGCTGGTTGAGCACAGTACACGGTCTCGTTGAGATCGCCATGAAGAAAGGCGTTTTTGACGTCGAGTTGATGTATGGGCCAGTTGCTGAAGGTGGCAAGGTTGAGCACAACGCGAATGGTGGCCGGTTTGACAACCGAACTGAACGTCTCATCATAGTCAACGCCCTCCTTCTGAGTGAAGTAGCGAACCACCCAACAAGCTTTGTATCGCGCCAAAGTACCATCGGTGTTGAACTTGTGGTGGAAGATCCACTTGCCCGTGACCACGTTGACACCTGCAGGCTTGGGAACCAAAGACCAAGTTGAATTTTTGATTAAAGCATCATATTCATCACACATTGCATGTTGCCAATTGGGGTCTTTGAGGGCAGAGCGGTAAGTGGCTGGTATGGGAGAGATAGTAGATGTGGTGGTGATGAAGAGGCATTTGGGTTGGCAAAAACAAGACTTGGCACGAGTGAGCATTTTGTGGGCATTATGGGGCGGTTTAATTGGCTTGGCGCGAGCTGGGAGACGTGTTTGAACGGGAGTGGTTGGCATGGAAGCTGAGGAGGATGGCGTGGGGTCAGAGACAAGGCTGGGCGACGCAGGATCCAAGGAGGATCCGTGGGCAGAGGCGGCAGGCGTGGGATCCGCAAGGACAGACGCGGTGGGCACGCGATCCGAGGGAGCAGGCGGGGTGTATTGGGCAGGCGGTGAACCCTAGGATGCGCGTGGGGTGGAGGGTAGTGGGCTGCCAGATTCTGTGGGTCCGGGCGAGGGAGGTGGCATGCGACCCGTGGAGGGGTGGGTGGGGCTGGCGGTGAGCTGGCGAGCTGGGATAGGCGTGAATGGGGGCGTCACATCAGGGGGAGCTGGCGGGGCCCCGGTACGATGTTGTTGGCGCCCTGGACACAGATTCGATCGAGTCAGAGAGGGGAAAGCGGGTGGGATGCGGTGTGGGTGGGGTTGGTGTGGCCGGGGGTGTGGCTGGTGCGTATGGAAAAATGCTTTCATCAAAAACAACCTGACGGGAGACAATGACTCGGCATGTGGTAAGGTCATAGCACCGATACCCTTTGTGTTCTAGTGGATAGCCAAGGAAGACGCAACGGGTGGAGCGCGAGGAGAGTTTGTGGGCGGAGGTGGCATAGAGGTTGGGAAAGCATAGGCAATCGAATACGCGGAGGTGATCGTAGGTAGGGTGAACGCTGTGAAGCATGTAGTAGGGAGTGTGGCCATGGATGGCACGAGAAGGACGTCGGTTAAGGAGATAGGTGGATGTGTAGAGGGCTTCGACCCAAAAGGGAGGGGTGAGATTGGCTTGGAGAAGAAGTGTGCGGACGATATCATTCGTGGTGCGGAGGAGGCGTTTGGCCTTGCCATTTTGCGGCGATGTGTGAGGGCATGAGAACCGGTAAGTGATGCCGTTGGTGGAGAAGAAGGAACGCAAGGTAGAGTTTATAAACTCGCTGCCATTGTCACATTGCAAAGTCTTGATGATTACATGATATTGGGTGCGAACGAAAGAGAAAAAGCGTAAAAGAGTGGAGAAGGTGTCCGACTTGTTGCGTAGGGGAAACGACCAAGAAAAATGTGTGTAATCATCAAGTATGACTAAGTATTGATAGCCAGAAAAGCTTACAATGGGACTTATCCATAAATCACAGTGAATGAGCTCAAAAGGGGCGTAGGTGCGACTGCTAGAGGAGGGGAAAGAGAGACGCGGTTGGCGGCGTAGTTGGCACGCGGTACATGGCGTGTGCGTCTGCTTATTACAAGGGGAAATAAAGTCATGAGCAGCTAATGACGACATGGCTTGAGGACTGGGGTGGCCGAGCCGACGATGCCAGACATCGGCGGTGGAGATGGTGGTGGAGAGAGCGGTGCGCCAAGTCTTGTTATTCCCGAAGAATGGATAGAGATCGCCGGAGCTAGCGGAGATCATGAGTACCCTCCTGGTGCGAAGATCCTTCACAAGAAAGCCAAAGGGGTAAAATTCAATAGAGCACGAGTTGTCTTTGGTGAATTGACGGACAGAGATAAGACTCGTGACTACGTTAGGGGAGAAAAGAACATCATGTAGGTGAAAATTTTGTGGAGGGAGAGTGGTGGAACCGGTGGCATGAATAGGTAAGTGTGTGCCATTGCCAACAACAATGCTAGAGAAAGGATGCTTTAAAGAAGAATTCGAGAAGGTAAGGTTACCAGGGTTGCCGGTGACGTGGGAGGCAGCACCGCTGTCGAGGTACCACTCGGAGGGGCCGGAGCCACTGTTGGGGTAGCCGGAGGCGCTGTAGGCGGCCTGGAGCATGGCGAGGTGATCCCACGATGGCGGCTGGGGTGGAGCGGGCGCGGAGAAGCCGGAGAGTTGCATCGGGTACGCCTGGGCATGCGAGCCAGGCCGCGGACCGAGCACGCCGGCGGAGTTCGGGGGCACCCAGCTAGGGCGCGCGGTGGGCAGGGCCATGCCATAGGGGGCGAAGAACCCCATGTAGGGATTGTACGCTGCAGGGGGAAGGTTGCCGCGGCCGCCGTTGTCGCCACGGCCACGTCCACGGCCACGGCCGCGTCCACGGCCGCCGCGGTCACCGCGGTCACCGTCCTGGCGGGTGCCAGATCCGCGACCGTGTGGGGGTCCAGACGCACGATCATTGCCGCGATCACCGCGGTCGCCCTGGCGAGTGTTGGAGGAGCCGCCAGAGGTGTAGGGGCCACCGCTGCCGGTGACGGCGAGGATGGGGACGGGCTCGTCCACCAAGCGCTGAGCGAGTTTCTCCTCGGCGAGCTTCAGGCGCGAGAAGACCGTTTCGAACGGTGGGAGAGGAACGGTGTCCCTCAGAACGACGCGGATGGTGTCGAGCCTTTTGTCGATGCCGTGGAGGAATTGGGTGGTTAGATCCACCTCGGTGACGGCGTGGTCGATGTCGGCGAGGCCAGCGGTGAGAAGTTTCATGCGGCGAGCATATTCGGCAATGGAAAGATCACCTTGTTTGAGGTTGCGGTATTGGCGGTTCAGCATCATGTACCGAGCCGCACGGGTGGACAGGAAGTAGTCGCGGATGCGATGCCAGAGATCGTATGTGGTGGTGGCGCCGACGACGTGGTCGACGAGGTTGTCCACAAGGGTGGAGTAGATCCACAGAATGAGGTGGGCGTCGAGTTCGCGCGGGAAGGCAGTGGCGTTGGAAGGGAGGGGGTGTTCGAGGATTTGGGCAACACCGTAGCGGATCAAAACGAGCAGAAAGAACGACTTCCACTTGTGGTAGTAGTGTTCATCGGGGTTGAGAAGAAACTTGATGTTGTTTTGGATGCTATCACGGAAGATGGGGTGCTGGGAAGGGGTGGCGGCGAAGGACAGCGGGGGCACCGGAGAGGAGAAGAGGGGGGCAAACTGGGATTCGGTGGAGGGCGAGGAGCCGCTGTCGGACGTGGATGAGGTGCCGAAGACGAAGGGGGAGTGGGTGCTGGCGGTGGCAGTGGTGCCGGCGCCGGTGGACGACGAGGAGAAGTCGGCCGGCGAGGTGGCCGAGCTGGTGGCCGGGGCGGTGGAGTTCTCGGCCATGGGGACTGGAGTGTGATACCAAGTTGAAGGATAGAATTGCTCTCTGTATTGATTCCTGTTGGGGAACGTTGCAGAAAATTAAAAAATTTCCTACGGTTTCACCAAGATCCATCTATGACTTCATCTAAGCAACGAGTCATGAGAGAGAGATTGCATCTACATACCACTTGTAGATCGCGTACGGAAGCGTTTGAGGGAACGGTGATGATGGAGTCGTACTCGCCGTGATTCAGATCACCGATGACCAAGTGCTGAACGGACAGCACCTCCGCGTTCAACACACGTACGGTACCGGCAACGTCTCCTCCTTCTTGATCCAGCAAGGGGGAAGGAGAGGTTGAGGAAGAAGGCTCTAGCAGCAGCACGACGGCGTGATGATGGTGGAGAGGCAGTACTCCGACAGGGCTTCGCCAAGCACACAACGGAGGAGGAGAGGTGTTGGGGAGGGGAGGGGCTGCGCCTTGGCTTGGGTGTTCAGCCCTCCCCTCACCCCTCTATTTATAGGGGAAGGGGCAAGGGGGGCCGGCCCCTCTAGATGGGATCTAGAAGGGGGGCGGCGGCCAGGGAGGGGGGACTTGCCCCCCAAGCAAAGGGGGCGCCCCCTCTAGGGTTCCCCCCCCAACCCTAGGCGCATGGGCCCAAGGGTGGGGGCGCGCCCAGCCCTCCAGGGGCTGGTTCCCTGCCCCACACGGCCCATGTGGCCCACCAAGAGGGGTGGCCCCTCCCGATGGACCCCCGGAACCCCTCCGGTGGCCCCGGTACAATACCGATATGCCCCCGAAACTTTCCGGTGTCCGCATAACAACTTCCATATATAAATCTTCACCTCCGGACCATTCCGCAACTCCTCGTGACGTCCGGGATCTCATCCGGGACTCCGAACAACTTTCGGTAATCACATACAAGTCTTCCTAATAACCCTAGCGTCACCGAACCTTAAGTGTGTAGACCCTACGGGTTCGGGAGACACGCAGACATGACCGAGACGACTCTCAGGTCAATAACCAACAGCGGGATCTGGATACCCATGTTGGCTCCCACATGCTCCTCGATGATGTCATCGGATGAACCATGATGTCGAGGATTCAAGCAACCCCGTATACTATTCCCTTTGTCAATCGGTACGTTACATGCCCGAGACTTGATCGTCGGTATCCCAATACCTCGTTCAGTCTCGTTACCGGCAAGTCACTTTACTCGTACCGTAATGCATGATCCCGTGACCAAACACTTGGTCACTTTGAGCTCATTATGATGATGCATTACCGAGTGGGCCCAGAGATACCTCTCCGTCATACGGAGTGACAAATCCCAGTCTCGATCCGTGTCAACCCAACAGACACTTTCGGAGATACCTGTAGTGCACCTTTATAGTCACCCAGTTATGTTGTGACGTTTGGTACACCCAAAGCACTCCTACGGTATCCGGGAGTTACACGATCTCATGGTCTAAGGAAGAGATACTTGACATTGGAAAAACTCTAGCAAAACAAACTACATGATCTTGTGCTATGCTTAGGATTGGGTCTCGTCCATCACATCATTCTCCTAATGATGTGATCCCGTTGTCATGACATCTAATGTCCATAGTCAGGAAACCATGACTATCTGTCGACCAACGAGCTAGTCAACTACAGGCTCACTAGGGACATGTTATGGTCTATGTATTCACACGTGTATTACGATTTCTGGATAATACAGTTATAGCATGAATAAAAGACAATTATCATGAACAAGGAAATATAATAATAACCTTTTTATTATTGCCTCTAGGGCATATTTCCAACAGTCTCCCACTTGCACTAGAGTCAATAATCTAGTTACATTGTGATGAATCGAACACCCATAGAGTTCTGGTGTTGATCATGTTTTGCTCGCGAGAGAGGTTTAGTCAACGGATCTGCGACATTCAGATTCGTATGTACTTTGCAAATATCTATGTCTCCATCTTGAACATTTTCACGGATGGAGTTGAAACGACGCTTGATGTGCCTGGTCTTCTTGTGAAACCTGGGCTCCTTGGCAAGGGCAATAGCTCCAGTGTTGTCACAGAAGAGTTTGATCGGCCCAGATGCATTGGGTATGACTCCTAGGTCGGTGATGAACTCCTTCACCCAAATTGCTTCATGCGCTGCCTCCGAGGCTGCCATGTACTCCGCTTCACATGTAGATCCCGCCACGACACTCTGCTTGCAGCTGCACCAGCTTACTGCTCCACCATTCAACATATACACGTATCCGGTTTGTGACTTAGAGTCATCCAGATCTGTGTCGAAGCTCGCGTCGACGTAACCCTTTACGACGAGCTCTTCGTCACCTCCATAAACGAGAAACATGTCCTTTGTCCTTTTCAGGTACTTCAGGACATTTTTGACCGTTGTCCAGTGTTCCTTGCCGGGATTACTTTGGTACCTTCCTACCAAACTTACGGCAAGGTTTACATCAGGTCTGGTACACAGCATGGCATACATAATAGATCCTATGGCTGAAGCATAGGGGATGACACTCATCTCTTCTTTATCTTTTGCCGTGGTCGGGCATTGAGCCGAGCTCAATCTCACACCTTGCAATACAGGCAAGAACCCCTTCTTGGACTGATCCATTTTGAACTTCTTCAAAATCTTATCAAGGTATGTGCTTTGTGAAAGACCTATGAGGCGTCTCGATCTATTTCTATAGATCTTGATGCCTAATATATAAGCAGCTTCTCTAAGGTCCTTCATTGAAAAACACTTATTCAAGTAGGCCTTAATGCTGTCCAAGAATTCTATATCATTTCCCATCAAAAGTATGTCATCTACATATAATATGAGAAATGCTACAGAGCTCCCACTCACTTTCTTGTAAACGCAGGCTTCTCCATAAGTCTGCATAAACCCAAACGCTTTGATCATCTCATCAAAGAGAATGTTCCAACTCCGAGATGCTTGCACCAGCCCATAAATGGATCGCTGGAGCTTGCATACTTTGTTAGCGTTCTTAGGATCGACAAAACCATCCAGCTGCATCATATACAGCTCTTCCTTAAGATAACCGTTAAGGAATGCCGTTTTGACGTCCATCTGCCATATCTCATAATCATAGTATGCGGCAATTGCTAACATGATTCGGACGGACTTAAGATTCGCTACGGGAGAAAAAGTCTCATCGTAGTCAATCCCTTGAACTTGCCGATAACCCTTAGCGACAAGTCGAGCTTTATAGATGGTAATATTACCATCTGCGTCCGTCTTCTTCTTAAAGATCCATTTGTTTTCTATCGCTCGCCGATCATCGGGCAAGTCAGTCAAAGTCCATACTTTGTTTTCGTACATGGATTCTATCTCGGATTTCATGGCTTCAAGACATTTGTTGGAATCTGGGCCCGCCATTGCTTCTTCATAGTTCAAAGGTTCACCGTTGTCTAACAACATGATTTCCAGGACAGGGTTGCCGTACCACTCTTGTGCGGAACGTGTCCCTGTGGACCTCCGAAGTTCAGTAGCAACTTGATCCGAAGTACCTTGATCATCATCATTATTTTCCTCTTCAGTTGGTGTAGGCATCACGGGAACATTTTCCTGAGCTGCACTACTATCCCGTTCAAGAGGTAGTACTTCATCGAGTTCTACTTTCCTCCCACTTACTTCTTTCGAGAGAAACTCTTTTTCCAGAAAGGATCCGTTCTTGGCAACAAAGATCTTGCCCTCGGATCTTAAGTAGAATGTATACCCAATGGTTTCCTTAGGGTATCCTATGAAGACGCATTTTTCCGACTTGGGTTCGAGCTTTTTAGGTTGAAGTTTCTTGACATAAGCATCGCATCCCCAAACTTTTAGAAACGACAGCTTAGGTTTCTTCCCAAACCATAATTCATATGGTGTCGTCTCAACGGATTTAGACGGTGCCCTATTTAAAGTGAATGTAGCTGTCTCTAGAGCGTATCCCCAAAATGATAGCGGTAAATCGGTAAGAGACATCATAGATCGCACCATATCCAATAGAGTGCGATTACGACGTTCGGACACACCGTTACGTTGAGGTGTTCCAGGCGGCGTCAGTTGTCAAACGATTCCACATTTTCTTAAGTGTGTACCAAATTCGTGACTTAAATATTCTCCTCCACGATCCGATCGTAAGAACTTTATCTTTCGGTCACGTTGATTCTCTACTTCATTCTGAAATTCCTTGAACTTTTCAAAGCTCTCATACTTGTGTTTCATCAAGTAGACGTACCCATATCTACTCAAGTCATCAGTGAGAGTAAGAACATAACGATATCCTCCGCGAGCCTCAACGCTAATTGGACCGCACACATCGGTATGTATGATTTCCAACAAGTTGGTTGCTCGCTCCATTGTTCCGGAGAACGGAGTCTTGGTCATCTTGCCCATGAGGCATGGTTCGCATGTGTCAAATGATTCATAATCGAGAGACTCCAAAAGTCCATCAGCATGGAGTTTCTTCATGCGCTTGACACCAATGTGACCAAGGCGGCAGTGCCACAAGTATGTGGGACTATCGTTATCAACTTTACATCTTTTGGTATTCACGCTATGAATATGTGTAACATTACGCTCGAGATTCATTAAGAATAAACCATTGACCATAGGGGCATGACCATAAAAAATATCTCTCATATAAATAGAACAACCATTATTCTCGGATTTAAATGAGTAGCCATCTCGTATCAAACGAGATCCAGATACAATGTTCATGCTCAAACTTGGCACCAAATAACAATTATTAAGGTTTATAACTAATCCCGTAGGTAAATGTAGAGGTAGCGTGCCGACGGCGATCACATCGACCTTGGAACCATTCCCGACGCGCATCGTCACCTCGTCCTTCGCCAGTCTCCGCTTATTCCGCAGCTCCTGCTGTGAGTTACAAATATGAGCAACGGCACCGGTATCAAATACCCAGGAGTTACTACGAGTACTGGTAAGGTACACATCAATTACATGTATATCAAATATACCTTTAGTGTTGCCGGCCTTCTTATCCGCTAAGTATTTGGGGCAGTTCCGCTTCCAGTGACCCTTCCCCTTGCAATAAAAGCACTCAGTCTCAGGCTTGGGTCCATTCCTTGACTTCTTCCCGGTAACTGGCTTACCGGGCGCGGCAACCTCCTTGCCGTCCTTCTTGAAGTTCTTCTTGCCCTTGCCCTTCTTGAACTTAGTGGTCTTATTGACCATCAACACTTGATGTTCTTTCTTGATCTCAACCTCTGCTGACTTCAGCATTGAAAATACTTCAGGAATGGTCTTCACCATCCCCTGCATATTGTAGTTCATCACAAAGCTGTTGTAGCTTGGTGGGAGCGACTGAAGGATTCTGTCAATGACCGCCTCATCCGGGAGGTTAATGTCTAGCTGGGACAGGCGGTTGTGCAACCCAGACATTTTGAGTATATGCTCACTGACAGAACTATTTTCCTCCATCTTACAACTATAGAACTTGTCGGAGACTTCATATCTCTCGACCCGGGCATGAGCTTGGAAAACTAGTTTCAGCTCCTCGAACATCTCATATGCTCCATGTTGCTCAAAACGCTTTTGGAGCCCCGGTTCTAAGCTGTAAAGCATGCCGCACTGAACGAGGGAGTAATCATCAGCACGAGACTGCCAATCATTCATAATGTCTTGGTTCTCTGGGATGGGAGCGTCACCTAGCGGTCCTTCTAGGACATATTGTTTCCTGGCAGCTATGAGGATGATCCTCAGGTTCCGGACCCAGTCCGTATAGTTGCTGCCATCATCCTTCAACTTGGTTTTCTCTAGGAACGCGTTGAAGTTCATGTTGACATGAGCGTTGGCCATTTGATCTACAAGACATATTTTGCAAAGGTTTTAGACTAAGTTCATGATAATTAAGTTCATCTAATCAAATTATTTTAATGAACTCCCACTCAGATTAGACATCCCTCTAGTCATCTAAGTGTTACACGATCCGAGTCGACTAGGCCGTGTCTGATCATCACGTGAGACGGACTAGTCATCGTCGGTGAACATTCTCATGTTGATCGTATCTTCCATACGACTCGTGTTCGACCTTTCGGTCTCCGTGTTCCGAGGCCATGTCTGTACATGCTAGGCTCGTCGAGTTAACCCTAAGTGTTCTGCATGTGTAAATCTGTCTTACACCCGTTGTATGTGAACGTAAGGATCTATCACACCCGATCATCACGTGGTGCTTCGAAACGATGAACTTTAGCAATGGTGCACAGTTAGGGGAGAACACTTCTTGAAATTGTTGTAAGGGATCATCTTATTTACTACCGTCGTTCTAAGTAAACAAGATGTATAAAGATAATAAACATCACATGCAATTATATAGAGTAGTGACATGATATGGCCAATATCATATAGCTCCTTTGATCTTCATCTTTGGGGCTCCATGATCATCTTGTCACCGGCATGACACCATGATCTCCATCATCATGATCTCCATCATCGTGTCTTCATGAAGTTGTCACGCCAACGACTACTTCTACTTCCATGGCTAACGCGTTTAGCAATAAAGTAAAGTAATTTACATGGCGTTCTTCAATGACACGCAGGTCATACAAAAATAAAGACAACTCCTATGGCTCCTGCCGGTTGTCATACTCATCGACATGCAAGTCGTGATTCCTATTACAAGAACATGATCTCATACATCACAATATATCATTCATCATTCATCACAACTTCTGGCCATATCACATCACATGACAATTGCTGCAAAAACAAGTTAGATGTCCTCTAATTGTTGTTGCATCTTTTACGTGGCTGCAATTGGGTTCTAGCAAGAACGTTTTCTTACCTACGAATAACCACAACGTGATTTTGTCAACTTCTATTTACCCTTCATAAGGACCCTTTTCATCGAATCCGCTCCAACTAAAGTGGGAGAGACAGACACCCGCCAGCCACCTTATGCAACTAGTGCATGTCAGTCGGTGGAACCGGTCTCACGTAAGCGTACGTGTAAGGTTGGTCCGGGCCGCTTCATCCCACAATACCGCTGAAGCAAGATAAGACTAGTAGCGGCAAGCAAGTTGACAAGATCCACGCCCACAACAAAATTGTGTTCTACTCGTGCAATAGAGAACTACGCATAGACCTAGCTCATGATGCCACTGTTGGGGAACGTTGCAGAAAATTAAAATTTTTCCTACGGTTTCACCAAGATCCATCTATGAGTTCATCTAAGCAACGAGTCATGAGAGAGAGATTGCATCTACATACCACTTGTACATCGCGTACGGAAGCGTTTGAGGGAACGGTGATGATGGAGTCGTACTCGCCATGATTCAGATCACCGATGACCAAGTGCTGAACGGACAGCACCTCCGCGTTCAACACACGAACGGTACCGGCGACGTCTCCTCCTTCTTGATCCAGCAAGGGGGAAGGAGAGGTTGAGGAAGAAGGCTCCAGCAGCAGCACGACGGCGTGATGATGGTGGAGAGGCAGTACTCCGACAGGGCTTCGCCAAGCACACAACGAAGGAGGAGAGGTGTTGGGGAGGGGAGGGGCTGCGCCTTGGCTTGGGTGTTCAGCCCTCCCCTCACCCCTCTATTTATAGGGGAAGGGGCAAGGGGGGCCGGCCCCTCTAGATGGGATCTAGAAGGGGGGCGGCGGCCAGGGAGGGGGGACTTGCCCCCCAAGCAAAGGGGGCGCCCCCTCTAGGGTTCCCCCCCCCCCAACCCTAGGCGCATGGGCCCAAGGGGGGGCGCCCAGCCCTCCAAGGGCTGGTTCCCTACCCCACGCGGCCCATGTGGCCCACCAAGAGGGGTGGCCCCTCCCGGTGGACCCCCGGATCCCCTCCGGTGGCCCGGGTACAATACCGATATGCCCCCGAAACTTTCCGGTGTCTGCATGACAACTTCCATATATAAATCTTCACCTCCGGACCATTCCGGAACTCCTCGTGACGTCCGGGATCTCATCCGGGACTCTGAACAACTTTCGGTAATCACATACAAGTCTTCCTAATAACCCTAGCGTCACCGAACCTTAAGTGTGTAGACCCTACGGGTTCGGGAGACACGCAGACATGACCGAGACGACTCTCAGGTCAATAACCAACAGCGGGATCTGGATACCCATGTTGGCTCCCACATGCTCCTCGATGATGTCATCGGATGAACCATGATGTCGAGGATTCAAGCAACCCCGTATACTATTCCCTTTGTCAATCGGTACGTTACATGCCCGAGACTCGATCGTCGGTATCCCAATACCTCGTTTAGTCTCGTTACCGGCAAGTCACTTTACTCGTACCGTAATGCATGATCCCGTGACCAAACACTTGGTCACTTTGAGCTCATTATGATGATGCATGTCAACCCAATCCCAGTCCCAGTCTCGATCCGTGTCAACCCAACAGACACTTTCGGAGATACCTGTAGTGCACCTTTATAGTCACCCAGTTACGTTGTGACGTTTGGTACACCCAAAACTCCTACGGTATCCGGGAGTTACACGATCTCATGGTCTAAGGAAGAGATGCTTGACATTGGAAAAACTCTAGCAAAACGAACTACACGATCTTGTGCTATGCTTAGGATTGGGTCTTGTCCATCACATCATTCTCCTAATGATGTGATCCCGTTGTCAATGACATCTAATGTCCATAGTCAGGAAACCATGACTATCTGTCGACCAACGAGCTAGTCAACTAGAGGCTCACTAGGGACATGTTATGGTCTATGTATTCACACGTGTATTACGATTTCCGGATAATACAGTTATAGCTTGAATAAAAGACAATTATCATGAACAAGGAAATATAATAATAACCCTTTTATTATTGCCTCTAGGGCATATTTCCAACAATTCCATCCACTCAGGTTACATCTTATACAAGAGGGAGCCGTTACAACAAGCCCTATACAAGTGGCACGCAGGCTAGGGCGTGGCTCAGATCCTACATACAAGGAATACAAGTACATGCATTACATCACACGTTAACAGTGCAGTGGGTAGCTCTACTATGCTAGCACCTAGAAATTTCGCGGTAGGATTCTTTCCTTGGCCACATGTCCGAGTATACCAGCATTTCTGTGCCGGCGGTTTTTCATTTTTACTCTTCCCTCCAACCGATACAACGATGCGAAAATCCTCATATAGGCAAGTTAAAAGCTGGAGTTGATTCTTTTGCTCATTTATAGGCAAATGATGGATTTACCGGAGAGTGATTTTGATTACAGGACTCCGGCTCCGGCGGCCATCACGGTGGCGCAGCCCCCCTCCCCCACCCCCCTCGCGCCATGGCGGTCCGCATCTCGCTTTTCGCGTCTTCCTCGGAGCCCCCTCCCCCACACCAAGTGTTGTGCTCCATCATCGTGCCATAGGTGATGGGCACGATGTTCGGACCCATTGTCCAGGGCGGCAAGCCTGGTCCCTGCCACGAGGCGGCCTGGCAGTCCAAGCGTGGCAGGGAGCACAAGAGTCGCGCCCTCGCCACGTTCCCTCCCAGGAGGCGACGCATCCTTCCCACCACACGTGTGCTGCGGTGACGCATTGTCGAGTTCAACGGGTGCTACTACAATTGCGGCGACCTAGAGCATATCTCTGCGAACCGCACCAACCTACCACGGTGTGTGTGGTGTAGAGGCGATGGGAACACCTCCAGGGGACAGGGCTGCACGAGGCCTCGCAGCCCCTCCCCGCTCGCCCAACCTCCACGCCCATCGCAGGCACTTCGCGGCATATTCCCGGTCGGGTAGTCATTGCCTAATCCCCTCCACCTCCGCCGCCCGCGCGCCAATCAGTGGAACCCATGGAGCTTTACCCACTGCCTCTAGGCCCTCCCCGCTGGGGTGGTCTGGGTAGTCAGGCCCTAGAGTCAGGTGGCCCGCGCCGAATGGGTGGATAGCGTTGTTGGCCCTGTGTTCTGCGTCCCGTTCGCCGGGCTGACGGCAGAGCCGGCTCGGCTCCTGTGGACAACATTGATGACCCACAAGTATAGGGGATCAATCATAGTGCTTTCGATAAGTAAGAGTGTCGAACCCAACAAGGAGCAAAAGAAAATGACAACCGGTTTCTAGCAAGGTATTTTCTGCAAGCACTGAAACTATCGGTAACAGATAATTTGGTAGCAAGATAATTTGTAACGGGTAACAAGTAACAAATGTAACAAAAGTGTAGCAAGATGTCCAAATCCTTTTTTTAGCATAGGATAAGTCCGGAAGAACTCTTATATAAAGCAAAGTGTTCCCGAGGACACATAGGAATTGTCGTCAAGTTAGTTTTCATCATGCTCATATTATTCGCGTTTGTTACTTTGATAATTTGGTATACGCGTGAACCGGTGCTTGAGTTCTCTCCTTACTTGGACAAGCCTCTCACTTATGATTAACCTCTCTTGCAAGCATCCACAACTACGAAAGACGAATTAAGATAAATCTAACCATAGAACGAAACATGTGGATCCAAATCAGCCCGTTATGAAGCAACGCATAAACTATGGTTTAAGCTTCTGTCACTCTAACAACCCATCATCTACTTGCTACTTTCCAATGCCTTCTCCTAGGCCCAAATCATGGTGAAGTGTCATGTAGTCAATGTTCACGTAACACCACTAGAGAAAAGACAACATACATCTCATCAAAATATCGAACGAATACCAAATTCACATGATTACTTATAACAAGACTTCTCACATGTCCTCAGGAACAAACGTAAATACTCACAAAGTATGTTCATGTTCAAGATCAGAGGGGTAATAAATATCATTAAGGATCTGAACATATGATCTTTCACCAGATAAACCAACTAGCATCAACTACAAGGAGTAATCAACACTACTAGCAACCCACAGGTACCAATCTGAGGTTTTGAGGCAAAGATTGAATACAATAGATGAACTAGAGTTTGAGAGGAGATGGTGCTGGTGAAGATTAGTCCTTCCATGAGAGAATCGTTGGTGATGACGATGGCATCGATTTCCCTCTCCAGGGGGGAAGTTTCCCCGACAGAATAGCTCCTGCGGAGCCCTAGATTGCTTCTGCCTAGATTTCGCCTTGAGACGGCGGCACTTCATCCCGAAAGCCTCCTTCTTGTTCTTTCTAGGTCAAAACCCCTCATATAGCAGAAGATGGACACGAGGGCTGGCCAGGGGGCTCATAAGCTCGGGAGGCACACCATGGGTGTAGGGCGCGCCCCTCGGATTTGTGGCCACCTGGTGGGCCCCCCTCTGTTCTTTCTTCACCCAATATTTTTTATTTATTCCAAAATAATTCTCCGTAAAGTTTCAGGACATTTGGAGTTATGCAAAATAGGTATCTCAGATTTGCTCCTTTTGGGTCCAGCATTCCAGTTGCCGGCATTCTCCCTCTTCATGTAAATCTTGTAAAATAAAAGAGAAAAGGCATAAGAATTGTACCATAAAGTGAAATAACAATCCATAATGCAATAATAAATATCAACATAAAAACATGATGCAAAATGGACGTATCAAACACGATGGACACCTGCTTCATGGAGTCATTTACTGACCTCATAAGGATGGAGGATGAACTCTCTCGTGCAGTTGTGGTGCTCATCACTAGCACCAGCCCTTGTGGTGGATCTAGCATCAGCAGTCACAACGCTCCATGTCGAATTTGACATTGGCCCCTAGACATGTCAATTCGTGCGTTCTACCCCGAGAACTTCCTAGTTCTCTACAACTCCAAGGCGAATCAATATCATATGGGTTCCCGTGGCAGACTGACGTCAACGGGGTTCTCACTAGTAGAAAAACACCTAATAGTCCCGGTTCGTGAGGGCCTTTAGTCCCGGTTCATGAACCGGGACTAATGGGCCGTTACTAATACCTCCACCCATTAGTCCTGGTTCAAACAAGAACCGGGACTAATGTGCCTCCACGTGGCTCCGTGCACCGAGCCCAGTCAGGGGGCCTTTGGTCCCGGTTGGTGGCACCAACCGGGACCAAAAGTCCATGTTTTTTTTGGAAAGTGGCTGCTTTAGGGGTTTGGGGGTTATTTTTAGGTTGTTATATTAGCTAGCTAATAGAGAGAAGTGTCCTCTCTTATATCTTCGACCTTGGTTTACCAACGCTGCTGCTATATATGTTCATTTTACCCGCTGATATAATAACTCATGCATGCTCGCATACATCAGCATATATAATAACAAGTACTCGTCCTACTAATCATGCATCATCATACAACTTCTACTCGTTATTAATAATAAGTCATACGATCATCATCCTCATAGTCATCGAACCCAACCCTACATAATTGTTCTTAACACATGATCATCAGTATCAGGTAGGACCTAAACACCCTTAAGGTAAAATAGCATAAAACAATATAGACCCTGACTCTCCATTATGAAGAATGGCGATCATCCTGTCTCCAATTTTCGCCCTTCGCTGAATGTTGCTTCCAAGAAGCTCCTTACGACTGTCCATACATTTTTTCCATTCTTTGATTTTCATGTCTCCACTTCTTTTAGAAACCCGATATGGATAGTTCAGATTCGTAGGAAGACCTGGTTGTATGTTCAAAACATGAAGGCTACCGTGTGAATACATCAGATGAGGCACACAATCATTCGGGATTATCTGTTGAAAAACATAGTAATAACTTCGTAGTTAGCAATGATATGATGTACTAGTTTTAGAAGTGTGCAAAAAGATGCATGGATGTCGTAATAGTAAAAAATCTTACCAGGGTATCTCCATGGTAGTTACCGTAGTTCAACACGTGCACTAGTGGCACGTATTCACCATAATGTTGAGGAGTTCGATTGTAGACATTGTAATTCTATCAGTACAAAATGTGACCAGATGATTTTTCTCCTGATAAGTTAGTTCGGAGCCTTCGGTGTAGTAGGTTCTGTCTACCATCTTCCGCACATTCTTTGAAGAATGAAAATAAGCTGTCAATGGAGAATAAGTTGTCAACTATTTTGAAATAAACAATATAAATTACTTGATAACTATGTTAAGCTCACATGGGGGAAGAATTGGAGGTGTATCCACAAGGACGAAAATCGTAGGTCTCTCTTGCTCGATTGTAGGATCACCAAGATCCATGGTAACAAGCATACCCTCATCAAAACCATACATCTTGCAAAGGGCTTCCCAATTTTTGCAACCAACATGGGTTACACTATGAGCATTGTACAACTTTACTTGAAAATCCACACCATGATGGGTACTTAGGATAATTTTTTTGGTTTCAAAACTTTCATGGTCTTCAAAACCCATCCTCTCCAAGACACTGCGTCTTGCAAAGCATGGGATAAGCTAATTGAATTGGAAAAGATGAAAAATATTGTCATGATTAAAATAGTTGAAGTCATGAGTAATTACGAAAAAAACTATTATCATCGGTTGCGTGCTGTATGAACATCGAAGGTCTCCTCGAGCTTAATGCTGAAGCGACGATCTTCGTCCAGCACAATGAACCTGTCACAGATACCTCGGTCGTCGTGGCACCAGTCGCACTCCCCCGGGCGGTTTTCGTCGTCCGATGAGTATGACATTTCCGGCCTACATTCATAATTAAAATATTAAACTAGATCATTATTATTAATCACGGGTTGACTATCGATGATCGATGTACCACTAGTAGAAAAAGGGCCTATAGTCCCGGTTGGTGAGGGCCTTTAGTCCCGGTTCATGAACCGGGACTAAAGGGTCGATACTAATGCCCTGACCCTTTAGTCCCGGTTCAATCCAGAACCGGGACAGATGGGCCTCCACGTGGCCTGTCCGTTGAGCCCAGGCAGGAGGGCCTTTGGTCGCGGTTGGTGGCACCAACCGGGACAAATAGGAATCCACGCGTCAGCATTTCTGTGGCTGGGGTTTTTGTTTTTTTTTTTGAAAAGGGGGGGGGGTTGGGGGGTTTTGGGGGGTTAATTTAGGTGTTTCATATATTGTGCTATAGCTAGCTAATTAATAGAGAGAAGTGTCCTCTCTTTTGTCCGTGCTTGGTCGACGCTACGTACCATACATACGTATAGAGAGGACTAGCTAGACACGCTAGCTAGCTAGTAAGCAAACAGAAGATCGTCATGAACATATATGCATACAGAGAGAAGTGATATCGACCACCTCTCCTTCTCCGAGAGATTGGTCGAACAACAAGTTCTCGTATATCTATCCGACACTACCGGCTACATATATACAATAATTATCTTTTACAAATATATAATCTCCTAAAATACGGACGCGTGGTCCACATAGTATTCTCCGTCTTCAGCGATCACGTGGTCAAGAAAGAATGCCGCCAATTCCTCTTGAATTGCTCGCATGCGATCTGGTGCTAGGAGTTCATCCCGCATCCGAAACATCTAATTTTAAGAAGGGGGTCAATACATATATATATATATGAATGAATGAAACTCAACACAAATGATGGTAATAAAATAAAATTGTGAATATTGTTATTTACGCACTTCATATTGTTTGTCGGAGTAGCCCCGCTCACAGGTCGTGTGGCGGATGGACTCGCAAATGTAGTATCCACAGAAATCATTCCCTTGTTCCTGCCACAACCACTTTACAAGAAATAGAGGTCAATCAAACTGATAATTAGCAAGCATGCTAAATGGTATTGATGAAACTAGCGCTTGAATCACTAGGAGATGCGTGGAATATGCTACTATATAGTACTTACTTTCGGGTGCCTAAATTGCAGCTTCTTCGGTAGTCCCGGAGCTTTTTTGGTGAATTTTCTCCAAGCCCTGCCATACAAAGAAAACAATTACTTGATATCAGAAATGAACAAAGTTGCTGATATGTGGAATGATCGATTTAACTTACTTCTCGAGCATTTCAGTCATGTCCGCATACTCCTTGGGATCTTTTCGCTTGGAGTCTAAGACAGTTACTACTCCCTTCTCAAGCTTAATCTCTAGGAGAATAGTGGCTGCGCACACATGCATAACTCATCAATATTACATTACTATAACCTGGACTAATAAGGAAACCGAATATGCCACAAGACAGTAACACTCACTTGAAGTTGTAAGGAAAGAGTATTATATCTTTGTGTTCATTTATTTCCAACGATCGTAGCAAGTTGGCCTCGGTTTCTTGGGCACGATATTGAACCTCAGTTGCATCTATGAGATACGTGTTAATGAACCCAATATCTCCCACTTGTCTTTTCTTCAATTCGGCGATCTTCAATCTGCATAATATAGTGAGGATAATTATAAATACATGCAATGAAAGGGCTGAGTTATATAGAGAGACTTAATGACAGAAGTAGTACTACTTACAGACAGTAGCAGGTGACCGTTGCTTTATCGATGGCCAATTGATTGAAAAACTGATAGAACTCCTCAAATGGAATAGGCAACAGTTCAATTCCAAGGAGGTCATGCTCCTTTTTAACTCTCACATACAAAGTACTCCTCCCCTCAGACTCTTTGCAGGTTTTCATGTACCAATCATGCAATCTTCGCATCATCGTTGATAGAGAACTTTCATCTTTGACGAGAGGCTTCCCGTACTCGTATCTTTGTATCTGCACCTCCAAGAAATCATAATGTACATCGTCGGGCAGGTAATCTGCAGGATTGCCATAACCGGGCACCATCCTCGGATCGACGATGTCGCTAGCAGGCACCTTGAGCGGGGGGCACGATTGCTTCGCTTGTTCGCCGAGCTGGGCAATTTGTTTCCCAGCTCGTCGTTCTTTCATCCTTTGATCACTTTTAGTACTTCCCGACCTCTCCGCTTCGGCAAATGCCTTTCCAATAATGCGCTCATAGTTGCCTTTCGGCGGAGACTTGGGTGGTTTTGTCAGGGCAGCCAGAGTGCGCTTCACTTTCACCGGATCTACCTTCTCCTCCGGAGGTGGATGTCTCTTTGCTTTCAACCCTTGAAACCAGTCATCCACTTCGGTCTGCGCGATCTTCGCGTTTTCCTCCTCGCTCCTCTCGTACGGTAACTTCTTTGGAGTCTTCAGAGAAGGACCGAATCTGTATCTCCTCCCGCCTTTGGCTGTACTGCTAGACGCCGGCAGAGCAGACGGAGCGGATGTCTTCTTTCCTTGCTTACGAGGCGGAGGAGAAGGACTACGACGCGCCGGAGCAGCCGGAGCGGCGGCGGGTCTCTTCCGCCCTTGCTGACAAGGCGGAGAAGGAGGAGGCTGGCTGCTCGGGCGCGCCGACGCAGGCGGAGAAGGAGGCGGAGTGCCACCACGCGCCGGAGAAGGAGCCGGCCGAGTGCCCTGATCGTCACTTGCCGGAGGAGGAGGCGGTGGAGGAGGCGGAGTGCCTTGACTCGCCGGAGGAGGTGGAGGAGGCGGAGTGCCCTGACTCGCCGGAGGAGGAGGAGGAGGCGGAGGCGTCTAGTTCGGAAGGTTGATGAGATCCTTCCGCCATAGGCATGGAGTCTTCAGAGCAGAACCCAGCCGATACTCCCCTTCACCGGTAGGGTGGTCAAGCCGGAGGTCCTCAAATCCCTCCGTTATTTCATCGACCATCACCTTAGCATATCCTTCTGGAATCGGCCGGCAGTGAAAAGTTGAGTCGGGTTTAGTAGGATAAACAGAGCCAACAGCCGCCTTGACCTTCAAATTGCTCCATTGCGCCATAAGGTGGCAATTTTCAGCATCCGTGATAGCATCCACGGGATAGCTGGCAGGAGCCGTCAAGGCATGCTCTGGCTGAAGTAGCTCGGTGGAAGCCACGCTGCTTCTCCGCTGAGATGGCGGGGTAGCTTCTGGGGAAGCTTCGGCAGGTCGTTTGCTGCGATCTGCTTCTCGTTCCTCTAGCCCCATTACCCTTTCGTGCAGCGCCTGCAGTTGGCTCTGCTCCAGTTTCTTCCTCCTCTCCTGGGTTTTGTAACCCCCTGCGTCCGGAAATCCAGCCTTCCACGAAACGGAGCCTGGCGTGCCTCGTGTCCGTCCAGGGTGCTCAGGATTGCCGAGGGCCATTGTGAGCTCGTCCTTCTCCCTGTCTGGAACGAACGTCCCTTGCTGCGCTGCTTCGATATATTGCTGAAGCCTCTTGACTGGTATGTCCAATTGTTCGTCCGTCCAAATGCACTTCCCTGTTATAGGGTCCAAGGATCCGCCGGCCCCAAAGAACCAAGTCCGGCAACGGTCTGGCCAGTTCATTGTCTCTGGTTCGATCCCTTTATCAAGCAGATCATTCTCAGCCTTGGCCCACTTAGGCCGGGCTACGAGGTAGCCACCTGACCCCGTGCGATGGTGAAGCTTCTTCTTCTCAGCATTTTTCGTGTTTGTCGCCGACATCTTTTTACTCTTTTCCGATGTCATGTGGGCCACAAATGCGGGCCAGTCATCTCTGATCTTCTCATATTTGCCCTTGAATTCTGGTGTCTCATTTTTTTCGACATACCTATTGAGGTCTTTCTTCCAATTCCTGAATAGGTCTGCCATCTTCTTCAGAGCAAAAGACTTGATTAATGGCTCTATAACTGGCTTCTCCGGATCATCCTCCGGCGGTAGGGTGAAATTTGACTTCAGCTCAGTCCAAAGATCATTTTTCTGCATATCATTGACATAAGACACCTCAGGGTCTTCGTTCTTAGGCTTATACCATTGGTGGATGCTGATCGGGATCTTGTCCCTAACCAGAACCCCGCACTGAGCAACAAATGCCTTCTTTGTCCGGTAGGGTTCAATCGGTTGGCCGTCGCGCGCGATTTGTATGATCTCAAACTTTTCATCCGAGCTCAACTTTTTCTTCGGGCCTCGTCTCTTTACCGAAGTTGTGCTCGATCCGGAGGGCTAGAAAAAAGAACAAAGACGAGAGTTAATTAATATGTGTACATACCAAAACAATGAATGCATCAATTAGCTAGTCAGCACAGGCTTAACTAATAAATATACCTGGCCGGACTCGGTTTGGTGATCACCGGAGCCGTCCTCACGGTCTACTTCTTCACCCTCTCCTTCTTGCACTGGCATTGGGTCATCGGAGCCATGTAAATCATAGCCAGCTTCTTCTTCACCCTCTCCTTCCAGACCATCGTTGTCGTTGAGAAACATCAACGAGCAGACGGCATCACTTCCTTGTGCGATTATGTCCCTCAACAACACTTCTTGTGCTTCGTCTCGGGGGGTGTCCATAGTTTCTACAAATATTTACAACATGGCAATTATTATTCAAACATGACAGATATGGATATATTAGTGGCAAACGTAGAACTAGCTAGCTAATCACAATAAGGAATCATATTAGTGGCCTCGACGCTGCTTCTCTAGGGTTTGGGGTGGCCTCGACAACGCTTCAAGGGTTAGGGGGTGGCCTCGAGAACGCTTCAAGGAGGGGGTAATATCGCACCCCCCCCCCACGTGTTGAAGCTATCGGGAGGGGGTCGGCGTTGAACACTACATCTATGTCCCACAAGTGACGTGGGCATCGACGCCCGCGGTAGGGTAGAGGGTCGTGGATTGCTGAGCGGTCGAGGGTCAAGGGGTCGAGGATCGCCGAGGGGTCGGGAGGTTGCCTAGTGTCAAAGGATTCAACAAAACCATGTCTTCATCATTAGGCGAAAGTAACATGTGCATGATGGTACGAAGCTCTCCAAAGTTATTTTGGAACGGAGTCCCAGATAGGATAATTCACTTTTTGGTACAAAGTTCAGCAAAAACCTTCCGAATATCATTATTTGAAAGGCCTTTGCTGAAATTCGTACAAAAAGGCAAATTATCCTATCCGGGACTCCATTCCAGAATAACTTTGGAGGACTTCGTACCATCATGCCATGGTTACTTCCGGCTAATGATGAAGCCATGGATTTCTTCAATACTTTGACACTAGGAACCCTCTCGACCCCTCGGCGATCCTCGACCCCTTGAACCCTCGACGACCCTGGAACCCTCGACCCCTAGACGATCCTGGAACCCTCAATCCCTCGACCCTAGAACCCTCGACCTGGGATAATATCGACAATGCTTCAAGGGGGTAATATCGACAACGACGAGATACATACACAGGAGAAATTAATGTTATCGGGGAGGGGGTATATCGACCCCCCCCCACGTATTGAAGTTATCGGGAGGGGGTATATGGACCCCCCCCCTCATGTTGAAGTTATCGGGAGGGGTATATCGACGATGACAGAGGAGAAGATCGAAGAAAAAAAAGAAGAAAAAAAAGAGGAGAAGAAGAAAGGAATAGAGGAGAAGAAGAAAAAATCCTCTATTTCTTTCTTCTTCTCCTCTTCTTTTTCTTCTTTTTTCCTCTTCTTATTTATTTCTCCTCTTCTTCCTCTCCTCTTCTTCTCCTTTCTTCCTCTTCTTATTTTCCTTTTTCCTCTCCTTCTTTTTCTTCTTCTTCCTTCTTTCTAGCTAGATATATAAAACTTTTCTAAAAATGTAACTTTTGCATATATAAAACTTTTTCTTCTTCTTCCTTCTTTCTTCTCTTCCTTCGTCCTAAATATATAAAACTTTTCTAAAAATGAAACTAACCTAAAATTAATGTACTAAATCAGAGAACAATTGAAAACACCATGCATATTACAATTGAAAAAATACATACATTCATACAAAAAAATATATAAAACAAGCACATATATATGAAAAAAATATGAAAAAGGAGGGCGCCGGCGGCCGGACCAAGCTGCGGCGAGGATGGCGGGGTCGGGGCAGAGGCACGGATGACGGCGAGGGCGGGCTGGGGCGGCGCGCGTCGGGGCAGGGGCGCGGGCGACGGCGACGGTGGTGGGCCGGGGCGGAGCGCGTCGGGGCAGGGGCGGGCAGGGGCAGCGCGCATCGGGGGAGGGGCGCGGGCGATGGTGAGGGTGCGGGCGACGGCAACGACGGGCACGGGCGAGGCGACGGCGACGGCGGGGGCGACGGGCGGCGTCAGGGCAGCCTGGCGGCGTCGATGTGCTCGGTGTCGTCGGGGGGAAACTGGCGAGGGAAATCTGAAATTTCCCAAGTGTTTTCTTATATAGCAAGGGCATTAGTCCCGGTTCGTGCCACGACCCGGGACTAATGCCCCCCTTTAGTCCCGGTTGGTGCCACCAACCGGGACCAAAGGCCAATTTTCATCAGCCCAAAGGGCGTGAAGCGGCGGCCTTTGGTCCCGGTTGGTGGCACTAACCGGGACTAAAGGGGGGCATTAGTCCCGGGTCGTGGCACGAACCGGGACTAAACCCCCCTTTAGTCCCGGTTGGTGCCACCAACCGGGACCAAAGGCCTTGTGCTGCCCCGCGCCGAAAAGTTTAGTCCCACCTCGATAGTTGAGAGAGCTCGAGAGTGGTTTATAAGCGTTGCTGCGCCCACCCACTCGAGCTCCTCTCAGCTGCAGGCTTTCGGGCCTAACCATGCAATCTGTGCATGTGGGCCTACTGGGCCTCCCGCGGGCCTGAATCCTTGCCCATGGTAGGGTTTCTAGTCGTATTCAGGCCGTGGGGGCCCAGTTGGTGGCACGTTTTTTGTTTTTTTGTTTTCTTTGTTGCTTTATTTATTTTATTTTGTTTCTACTTACAACAAAATACTTATTGTTGCTATTTTTATTTTTTTCCAGTTTTTTGATTTTGCTTTCTGCATTATTTATTTTTTGTTGTTTTTTTGCTTTATTTTTTAATTCTTTTTGCTTTTAGTTTTAGAAAAATTATAAACTTTCTGTTAGTGCCATTAGTTTTCAAATTTGAAAACACTTTTTTTGTTTTCTTTGTTGTTGTATATATTTTATTTTGTTTGTACTTACAACAAAATACTTATTCTTGCTATTTTTATTATTTTTCAGTTTTTTTGTTCTGTTTTCTGCATTATTTATTTTTTGTTGTTTTTTGCTTTATTTTTTAATTCTTTTTGCTTTTAGTTTTAGAAAAATTATAAATTTTCTGTTAGTGCCATTAGTTTTCAAATTTGAAAACACTTTTTTGCTTTATTTATTTATTTTATTTTGTTTCTACTTACAACAAAATACTTATTGTTGCTATTTTTATTTTTTTTCAAGTTTTTTTGTTTTGTTTTCTGCATTATTTATTTTCTTTTGGTTTTTTGCTTTATTTTTTAATTCTTTTTGCTTTTAGGTCAGCAAAATTATAAACTTTCTGTTTGTGCCATTAGTTTTCATTTTGAAATTTGTGTGAATCACAAGTTTGTGAGCTCAACAAGGCGTGTAGAGGGACGGGCTTATAAACCGGTGTGAGCGCCCTTCGGTTGGCGAGGTTTTCAAATTCATAGTTTTCAAATGAACTCTGAAAAAGTTGGCATAGCATGTGCATGTACAAAACGGACAATGGTATCATACTCGTCTGTTACAAAGTTGGCATGGTATCATCATAATAGTTGCGGGAGAAAGTCTTCACTTTTTCTTCGCTTGTGTCGTTTGCTTATTGCGCCGTAACCATGGATAATCTTCATCGTTTATCAGGATGCTTGGGTCAGCCTTGACTTTGAAGGGGGGAATTTCATGAAACTTTTCATACTCTTCAGACATGTCTGTCTTGCCCTCCACTCCCAGGATGTCCCTTTTTCCTGAAAGAACTATGTGGCGCTTTGGCTCATTGTATGATGTATTCGCTTCCTTATCTTTTCTTTTCCTCCGTCTGGTAGACATGTCCTTCACATAGATAACCTGTGCCACATCATTGGCTAGGACGAACGGTTCGTCAGTGTACCCAAGATTTTTCAGATCCACTGTTGTCATTCCGTACTGTGGGTCTACCTGTACCCCGCCTCCTGACAGATTGACCCACTTGCACTTAAACAAAGGGACCTTAAAATCTACTCCATAGTCAAGTTCCCATATGTCTACTATGTAACCATAATATGTGTCATTTCCCTTGTCGGTTGCTGCATCAAAGCGGACACCGCTGTTTTGGTTGGTGCTCTTTTCATCTTGGTCAATCGTGTAAAATGTATTCCCATTTATCTCGTATCCTTTCCAAATCATTACAGTCGAAGATGGTCCCCTGGACAACAAGTACAGCTCATCACAAACAGTGCTGTCACCTCTGAGACGTGTTTCCAACCAACTGCTGAAAGTCCTAATGTGTTCACATGTAATCCAGTCGTCGCACTGCTCCGGGTGTTTGGAGCGCAGTCTGTTCTTGTGTTCATCGACATACGGGGTCACCAAGGTAGAGTTCTGTAGAACTGTGTAGTGTGCTTGAGACCAAGAATATCCGTCCCTGCATATTATTGAGTCCCTTCCAAGCGTGCCTTTTCCAGTCAGTCTCCCCTCATACCGCGATTTAGGGAGACCTATCTTCTTAAGGCCAGGAATGAAGTCAACACAAAACCCGATGACATCCTCTGTTTGATGGCCCATGGAGATGCTTCCTTCTGGCCTAGCGCGGTTACGAACATATTTCTTTAGGACTCCCATGAACCTCTCAAAGGGGTACATATTGTGTAGAAATACGGGCCCCAGAATGACAATCTCGTCGACTAGATGAACTAGGACGTGCGTCATGATATTGAAGAAGGATGGTGGGAACACCAGCTCGAAACTGACAAGACATTGCGTCACATCACTCCTTAGCGTTGGTAAGATTTCTGGATCGATCACCTTCTGAGATATTGCATTGAGGAATGCACATAGCTTCACAATGGCTAATCGGACGTTTTCCGGTAGAAGCCCCCTCAATGCAACCGGAAGCAGTTGCGTCATAATCACGTGGCAGTCATGAGACTTTAGGTTCTGGAACTTTTTCTCTGGCATATTTATTATTCCCTTTATATTCGACGAGAAGCCAGTCGGGACCTTCATACTGAGTAGGCATTGAAAGAATATTTCTTTCTCTTCTTTCGTAAGAGCGTAGCTGGCAGGACCTTCATACTGCTTCGGAGGCATGCCCTCTTTTTCGTGCAAGCGTTGCACGTCCTCTCGTGCCTCAGGTGTATCTTTTGTCTTCCCATACACGCCCAAGAAGCCTAGCAGGTTCACGCAAAGGTTCTTCGTCACGTGCATCACGTCGATCGAAGAGCGGACCTCTAGGTCTTTCCAGTAGGGTAGGTCCCAAAATATAGATTTCTTCTTCCACATGGGTGCGTGATTCTCAGCGTCATTCGGAACAGCTAGTCCGTCGGGACCCTTTCCAAAGATTACGTGTAAATCATTGACCATAGCAAGTACGTGATCACCGGTACGCATGGCGGGCTTCTTCCGGTGATCTGCCTCGCCTTTGAAATGCTTGCCTTTCTTTCGACATTGATGGTTGGTCGGAAGAAATCGACGATGGCCCAGGTACACATTCTTCCTGCAGCTTCCCAGGTATATACTATCGGTGTCAAGTAAACAGTGCGTGCATGCGTGGTATCCCTTGTTTGTCTGTCCTGAAAGGTTACTGAGAGCGGGCCAATCGTTGATGGTCACGAACAGCAACGCCTTTAGGTCAAATTCCTCCTTTTTGTGCTCATCCGACGTACGTACACCGTTTCCATTCCACAGCTGTAAAAGTTCTTCAACTAATGGCCTTAGGTACACATCAATGTCGTTGCCGGGTTGCTTAGGGCCTTGGATGAGAACTGGCATCATAATGAACTTCCGCTTCATGCACATCCAAGGAGGAAGGTTATACATACATAGAGTCACGGGCCAGGTGCTGTGATTGCTGCTCTGCTCCCCGAAAGGATTAATGCCATCCACGCCTAAAGCAAACCATACATTCCTTGGGTCCTTTGCAAACTCATCCCAGTACTTTCTCTCAATTTTTCTCCACTGCGACCCGTCAGTGGGTGCTCTCAACTTCCCGTCTTTCTTACGGTCCTCACTGTGCCATCGCATCAACTTGGCATGCTCTCCGTTTCTGAACAGACGTTTCAACCGTGGTATTATAGGAGCATACCACATCACCTTCGCAGGAACCCTCTTCCTGGGAGGCTTGCCGTCAACATCACCAGGGTCATCTCGTCTGATCTTATACCGCAATGCACCGCATACCGGGCATGCGTTCAGATCCTTGTAGGCACCGCGGTAGAGGATGCAGTCATTAGGGCATGCATGTATCTTCTCCACCTCCAATCCTAGAGGGCATACGACCTTCTTTGCTGCATATGTACTGTCGGGCAATTCATTATCCTTTGGAAGCTTCTTCTTCATTATTTTCAGTAGCTTCTCAAATCCTTTATCAGGCACAGCATTCTCTGCCTTCCACTGCAGCAATTCGAGTACGGTACCGAGCTTTGTGTTGCCATCTTCGCAATTGGGGTACAACCCCTTTTTGTGATCCTCTAACATGCGATCGAACTTCAGCTTCTCCTTTTGACTTTCGCATTGTGTCCTTGCATCGACAATGACCCGGCGGAGATCATCATCATCGGGCACATCGTCTGGTTCCTCTTGATCTTCAGCAGCTTCGCCCATTGCAGCACCATCGTGCACATCGTCTGGTGCATCTTGATGTTTAGTAGCATCACCGTATTCAGAGGGCACATAGTTGTCATCGTACTCTTCTTCCTCGCCGTCTTCCATCATAACCCCTATTTCTCCGTGCCTCGTCCAAACATTATAGTGTGGCATGAAACCCTTGTAAAGCAGGTGGGTGTGAAGGATTTTCCGGTCAGAGTAAGACTTCGTATTCCCACATATAGGGCATGGACAACACATAAAACCATTCTGCTTGTTTGCCTCGGCCACTTCGAGAAAATCATGCACGCCCTTAATGTACTCGGAGGTGTGTCTGTCACCGTACATCCATTGCCGGTTCATCTGCGTGCATTATATATAATTAAGTGTGTCAAAAATCATTACAGAACATCATGAATAGATAATTAAGTGACCAAATTAATAGAAGTTCATCATCACATAAAACCAAAGTACATACATAGTTCTCATCTAACAACATAAAGCTCTGCAGAGCATCTAAATTAATTAAACCATACATTGAAACTATGTAAAACATTTTAATGCGAAAACAAATGCGATCATAATCGCAACCAAGGTAACAACTGATCCAACGGCATAATGATACCAAGCCTCGGTATGAATGGCATATTTTCTAATCTTTCTCATCTTCAAGCGCATTGCATCCATCTTGATCTTGTGATCATCGACGACATCCGCAACATGCAACTCCAATATCATCTTCTCCTCCTCAAGTTTTTTTATTTTTTCCTTCAAGAAATTGTTTTCTTCTTCAACTAAATTTAACCTCTCGACAATAGGGTCGGTTGGAATTTCTGGTTCAACAACCTCCTAGATAAATAAAATCTATGTCACGTTGGTCGGCATAATTTTCATAAACAATAAATGAACCAATAGTTATGAAAAGATAATATATACCACATCCGAATCATAGACAGGACGAGGGCCGACGGGGGCGGATACCAAAACCATCGCACTATATAAGATGCAATAATAAAAGTAAGAAAATAATACAAGTAAGAATATTTTTCCTTTTAGAAAGAAGATAAGAACAAGAGGCTCACCACGGCGGTGAAGACGGGGACGGGGCGTGATGGACTGCTAAACCTAGACAAATATTGAGGAAAATAGAGGTTGGAGGTCGAGCTTGGAGAGGAGAAAGCTTAAGTAGTGTGGCTCGGACATTTCATCGAACACCTCATGTGCTATGGAGGTGAGCTAGAGCACCACAAAGCCCCCCCTCGCCGGCAAGAGAAAAACAGAGCACTGGTGTGCTCTGCTCGCGAGCGAGGGGGTATATATAGGCAGCACTATTGGTCCCGGTTCGTGGCATGAACCGGGACTAACGGGTAGCCATTGGTCCCAGTTCATGCCACCAACCGGGACCAATAGTGGTGGGCCAGGAACCAGGCCCATTGGTCCCGGTTCGTCCAACCAACCGGGACCAAAAGGTCTGGACGAACCGGGACCAATGGCCCACGTGGCCCGGCCGGCCCCCTAGGCTCACGAACCGGGGCAAATAGCTCCATTGGTCCCGGTTCTGGATTGAACCGGGACTAATGGGCTGAACTAGCCTGGGCCATTGTCGAATGCATTATTATACTAGTGTACGTAGCTCCTCCTTTCATTCCCGAATGCATTATTATATCAAATTGTCTAGCACACGGGAATGAAGGAGAACTTATCTAATATGAGCATTCAATAAGCCAAACCAAATCATAAAATAAGCAAAACCAAATCATAAAATAAAGTATAGTATTCAAATTAGCATGCATTCAATAATTATAAGCAAAAGTACATCATCTCTCTTGGTGTCCGTACATCGTCGAATATTATCACTAATACAACTAGAACCGTAGCGCCCGACGGGTATCGACGCGGGCGGTCGACACCCAAAGATAAGGAACCATCATAGGATCATAGCTCCAGTGAGATCCCTGAAGAACCTGCCAGGTATTGTCGAACCTGCCCTCCAATGCAACCATGTAGCGACGGACGTGCTCGTCCTCCTCGCTGACACGGTGACGTACCACCTCCGCGGTGTCCGGATGCCTCACCACCGTCACTGGCCCACGCGACCGCCACCAAACAAGGATCGGGTCAACAACGGGCTGCCTCCTCACCAACCTACGTCCCCCGGAAGGTAGCACCTCCCAATACCAGCCCGGCGGAGCCCAGTCCCGAACATGGCCCTGACCAAGCAGGACTCCACCGCCGAGTCGACGACGACGAGGATGCGGGATAGGCATCACCGACGTCGATGCGGGAACTACTTCTATATATAGTTTAATAGAAGTAGTTTTATTAATTAAATCAACTATCTAGTTCAACTACTAAGCACTTACTATAAATAAATAAGTAGTACTTACTAAAAACAAACTACTTCTATATATAGTAAAATAAATTAGTTTATTAAATCAACTAGCTAGATCAACTATATATATAAACTACTTCTTATTTTTTTCCCTTTTCTAAATACTATGAACAAAAAAATCATTAAAATTCTATGAACAAAATTAATTACTACACATCTAATCTAACAAAAAAAATTAATCTAACAAAAAAAATCTATGAACTACATATCTAAATTACTACACATCTAAACTAACAAAAAAATCTAATTAATCTAACAAAAAAATCTAACATAATATAAACAAATTAATTACTACACATCTAATCTAACAAAAAAAATCTAATCTAACAAAAAAATCTATGAACTGCATATCTAAATTACTACACATCTAATCTAACAAAAAAAATCTAATTAATCTAACAAAAAAATCTAACATAATATAAACAAATTAATTACTACACATCTAATCTAACAAAAAAATTCTAATCTAACAAAAAAATCTATGAACTACATATCTAAATTAGTACACATCTAATCTAACAAAAAAATCTAATTAATCTAACAAAAAAAATCTAACATAATATAAACAACTTAATTACTACACATCTAATCTAACAAAAAAATCTAATCTAACAAAAAAATCTATGAACTACATATCTAAATTACTACATATCTAACCTAACAAAAAAATCTAATTAATCTAACAAAAAAATGACGGTGGCCGGCGTACGGCCGGAGAAGGCGACGGCGAGGTGCTCACGTACGGCCGGCGACGGCGACGGCGAAGGCGACGGCGAGGTGCGGAGTGGGGCGGCGACGTCGTCGAGAGGCGGCGCGGGCCGGTGCGGCGACGTCGATCGGGGCGCGCGGGCAGCGACGGTGCGCGGGCGGGGCTGGGCGGGGCGGCGCGGGGCGGCGACGGCGTCGGGGCATGGCGGGGCATGGCGGCGACGACGTCGGGGCGGGGCGGCGACGGCGAGGTGGCGGCAGGGAGACGCGCGGCGACGGGAGTAGAGCAGGATAGATCGAAGTCGCGCTAAGTGTTGTATATATAGCAACGGCTTTGGTCCCGGTTCGTGGCATCAACCGGGACCAATGCCCCCTTTAGTCCCGGTTGGAGCTACCAACCGGGACCAAAGGTCCCGGGACCAAAGGCCTCTTTTCAGCAGCCCAAAGGGCGGGAAACGAAGACCTTTGGTCCCGGTTGGTAGCTCCAACCGGGACTAAAGAGCGGCATTCGTCCCGGTTGATTCCACCAACCGGGACCAAAGTGCGGCATTGGTACCGGTTGATGCCACCAACCGGTACCAATGGACCCGTCTAACTACTTTTTTATTTTCTGCAGCTGTTTTTTTGTTGATTCTTCCTGCAGCTGTTTTTTAGTCCCACCTCGCCAAGCGAGAGGCACTCGCAGCTGTTTATAAGCCCTGAGTGCAGAGACGATGATGAAGAGGCTCAATGCTCCTGCACGTTGGTTAGCTTCAAGCCTTGAGGAATACGGTAGACTGCACAGAGCTACGTGCAGTGCAGTTGACACTATTCCAAAAGGCTTGAAGCAAATTAACAAGCATTACCTCTTTTTTATTTTTAATGACTTATTACAACTCAGAAATAAAAAGAAAAAAATAAATATAGCAGAAAAGAAAAAAAACTATATAGAAAACAACTCGGAAATGAATTGAAGCAAAAAATAGTTGTGATTAACTGTACTAAAAAGGAGCATAGATGCTTATTTTTAATGACTTATTACAACTCAGAAAAAAGAGAAAAAAATAGCTGTGATTAACTTTACTAAAATATGAGCATAGATGCTTATTTTTAATGACTTATTACAATTCAAAAATAAATAGAAGAAAAAATAGTTATGATTAACTTTACTAAAAAATGAGCATAGATGCTTATTTTTAATGACTTATTACAACTCAGAAATAAAAAGAAAAAAAAATAAATATAGCAAAAAAGTAAAAAAACTATATAGAAAACTACTCAGAAATGAATTGAAGCAAAAAATAGTTGTGATTAACTGTACTAAAAAGGAGCATAGATGCTTATTTTTAATGACTTATTACAACTCAGAAATAAAAAGAAAAAAAATAGTTGTGATTAACTTTACTAAAATTTGAGCATAGATGCTTATTTTTAATGACTTATTACAATTCAAAAATAAATAGAAGAAAAAACAGTTATGATTAACTTTACTACAAAATGAGCATAGATGCTTATTTTTAATGACTTATTACAACTCAGAAATAAAAAGAAAAAAATAAATATAGCAAAAAAGAAAAAAAACTATATAAAAAGCTACTCAGAAATGAGCATGGATGCGCTTATAGAGGAAATTCAAATTAAATTCATAACAAATTTCAAGAGAAATTCGTATGAATTTAGCCTAAATTTCCTATATAAGGGCTTCTATTTTCATTTTCAGAGGAGCTCAATAAGGCAGAGAGGGAGGGGCTTATAAACCGGTCTGATTCACCTTCGGTTGGCGAGGTGGGACTAAACTTTGGCCGCAACGAGGACCAACCCTTTAGTCCCGGTTGGTGGAATGGACCGGGACTAATGGTCGTCCTTTGATTCCAGTTCGGGCCAACAACCGGGACCAATGGTGATGGGTCAGGAGCGAGGGCCATTGGTCCCGGTTCGTCCCACCAACCGGGACCAATAGGTCCAGATGAACCGGGACCAATGACCCACGTGGCCCGGCCGGCCCCTAGGGCTCACGAACCGGGTCCAATGCCCCCATTGGTCCTGGTTCTGGATTGAACCGGGACTAATGGGCTGGACCGGCCTGGACCATTGGCCCCTTTTCTACTAGTCGATCTCCCTCTCTCTTTGATCATGGCTTCGGCTGGCCCAGGCGACCCTTATCTCCATCTGGACACTTTGTCGCTGGTGGTCATGCCAATGCATGCATGGATGCAATGCATTGCCGATGTGCTCCTCAAAGGCCTCGACTTTGTGGCGGGTGTGGTGGAGCAAACGGAGCGGCGCTTTGACATGTCGTGCTACAAGGTGTGGCTACGCACTGACGACCCTGCGCGCATCCCGGCTAGTAAGATGCTACTGATCGAGGAACCATGGCAGCTGGCTCGTGCTCGGTGGTGTTCTGCGCATCGCCGGCTCTCCAAGACACCGCGGTACCCTATGGAGGTCGTTCGCCGCCCTGGATGTGGAGGACGGTGACAATTCATCGCCCTCCCCGCCACCTCCGTCCGACGAAGTGCCGGCATAATATTTTGATATTGACGAAGTCAACTACAGGTCAAAATGCTTAAGTCGTAACGGTAAAGAAAAATGCTTAAGGTGCTATTTTATTTATGGCAAATTGGCTGACACCTTTTTTGGCACATATGAATTGTGTCGGGAATGCAGCCGTCAAAGAAAAAATGTGCCTGGAGGGCTAAACTGAAACCGAATTCTAAAAATATAGGCATTTGGCTGCCACAAGAATTAGAAACATGAAATTTTAATTCGGAGGTGTGCGCCCTGTACGAGCTAGCCTATATTCGGCGCTTAAGGCGCCGAATAGCATTTAGCGTACCTCCTTCACTGAAAGAAAAAGTTATGTACCTCCTACAGGTCTCGTTATGGGCTGCGGCCCAGAGCGCACTGTTCGGTTGCTCGCTTTTTTTTACTCATTGGCTCACATTTTGTTTCTTCGGTTTTCTCTTCTGCTGCTGTGTTGTTCACTGAAAAAACTGTTTTCTGCTTTTCTAAATATAAAAAATGCAAGTTTAGAAAAAGTTCGCAATTTTTTTAAAAAAGTAGTTTTAAAAACATCACGAATTTGAAGAAAGTTCGTGAATTAAAAAATATTTGGATTTAAAAATTTGTTAATTTGAATTTTTTCACTAATTTGCAAATTTTCAAGAATTATCAAAGCTCGTGAATTTTTCAAACCTACAAAAGTGAATACAAAAGCTGTGCGCACTGTTCAATAATTAAAAAAATAAAAGGAAACTAAAAAAGAGAATACAAAAGTAGAAATAAAAGTAAAATGCAAAAATGAAAAACCTACAAACCGAACAAAAACTAGTGAAACACAATCATAGACAAATTAGCCAAAGTAGAGTAAAACGTAGAAATGACAGGCAAAGAAGAAAGTGGACGAAACTTCTACAATTTTCATAAAATCATGCACAGTTATCCCACTATATGGGCCAGCCAGTTTGAAAAATATGCAACGATCCCATGAAGAAAATAGTGCCATAACTGCCTAATACACCCTCCGTTTCAAAATATAGTGCTTCTCTATCCCCGTGATTCAACTTTGACCATAAATTTAACCAACGAGACCGACTGCGGTGGGAGCAAAAGTTATACCAGTGAATTCATATTTAAAAGAAGTTTTCAATTATATAATTTTTTCTCCCGCCGCAGTCGGTCTTGTTGGTTAAATTTATGGTCAAAGTTGAACCTCGGGAAGCATGGACACACTATATTTTGGAATGGAGGGAGTAGGAAATCTCTGAGGAGGTCTCCTAAAAAATTCTGAAACGACAGCAAAAGGTTTGCCCCATCTATTCATTAAGAAGGGAATAGAGTTTGTGTTACAAGGGTCCCTCGGAGGCATGAAAATTTATTCTCGCAATATTAAAGCCCCTAATCTTTTTAGACCTGTGACTACCCAAAGCTTGATTTCCTAGATGACAAAGTTAAGAAAGATTGGGGGCGGGGTGCTTTTGTGGTGGAAAATCCTAGCAGTTCTCTCATCTCTACTCCTAGTGGAGCAGTTGGTAGCCTGATACGGTTTTTTTTCGTTCGGTTTTATTTCGTTTCACCACCCACCAGCCCCTCCCACTGGTTTTCTCCCTCCCATTAAAAAACCAAATTCCATTAAAGGGGATCTTGTTTCGTGCTTCCTTTGGTAGGTGTTGATTCAATTCAATCATGTGAACAATAAGTAATTAAAAATTCAGAAATTGCACCATATATATGAGACCATCTTCCTAAAAGACAAACATAAGATTTTTCTCGATAATCTTCCATAATAAAATAAGATATTCCTTCATACAAATCACTAATCCTGCGCTCTATGCTTGACAATCACAATTTTCATATGGGCGTACGCATCCGAGCGCCCTTGCGGAGGGACGTCATGCAGGATACCATGGAAGATGTATTGGCTGGGCCTAACTATCGAGAATGACAGGGCATGGATCACGGCGTCGAGGACGACCGTGGCGGGAGGCAGGTCTTCAGACGGCCATGTGGACGCTGGCATATTATATTTTTTTGGTCAGTCAAATAAAGAACCAGACAGGCTACATTCTCAAATCAAGTGTGTCCATTTAAATGTCAAGAAATTTGTTAAGGGAATGTGTCCTACATTACTCGGTAGTCTTCGTCATCATCGTTTGTAGCAGTCATTCATGCGAAAATAATTTAGAAACTAAGCACTAAATCAATTTGGAAATCAAACCATTGATGCAATTATTTAGCTAGACAGTTAATTACCTATCAAATTAATTATCTCCATTTAAATAGAATTTTTTTTTGCGCACCAAATCAATTTGGAAATCGAGTCACTAATGCACTTGGTAGCCTGGTATGGGTTATTTTCATACGGTTTTATTTGTCCCACCTCCCACCACCCCCTTCCACTGGTCCCCCTCCCCTCTCATTAAAAAAGTAAATCCTATTAAGGGGCATCTTGTTTTGTGCTTCCTTTGGTAGCCGTTGATTCTGTTCTATCACGTAAACATTAAGTAATTAAGAATTCAGAAATTGCACCATATATATGAGATCACTTCCCTAAAAGACAGACATAAGATTTTTCTTGATAATCTTCCATAATAAAATAAGATATTGCTTCACAAAAAATTGTTAATCCCCCCCGCTATGTCATTTATTATTATCATTATCTCTACTATTAATTGACAGTCACAAGTTTCCTATGGGAGTATGCATCCGCGTGCTCCTGCTGAGGGACGTCGTGCATGACACCATGGAAGATGTCGTGGCCGGGCCTAACCCTGGCACGATGCTCAAGCATGACAGGGCGTGGATCACGGCATTGAGGACGGCCGTGGCGGGAGATGGGTCGTCAGACCGCCATGTGGATGCGGTCATTTTACATTTCTTGTTAGTCAAATAGAGAGCCAGACGGCTACATTCTCAAATCAAGTATGTCCGTTTAAATGTCAAGGAATTTGTTAAGGGAATGTGTCCTACATTACTCAGTAGTTGTCGTCGTAGTTGTTTGTAGAAGCCATTCATGCGAAATAATTTTGAAATTGAGCACTGAATCAATTTGGAAATCAAACCATTGATGCCATTAATCAGCTAGACGGTTAATTATGTATGCAATTAATTAGGTCCATTTGAATAAGAATTTTTTCACAGCAAATCAATTTAAAAATTGAGTCATTAATGCAATTAATTAATTTGTTAGACAATTCTTTATGCCTACATATAATTAGAAGTAGGGATTGTTTCCAATTAGTCATTTTGAAAGCGCTCGTGGGCAAGAACGATCAACCGACTCTCGGCTACATGGCCAAGCATCGAGCACCGCTTGCCAACATGGACAATGGCCACCACGCGCTCGTGACATGGGCGGCCTAGCGTTCACCAAGACGGATGAAGTCTATGCTCCGCGGGATGTCCACAAGCTGATGGTTGCCAAAATGTTCGTGGGTGAGGACAACACGACACAACACTGGCCAGGTGGTTCATGCTATAATAGAAAGGAAGAGTGTTCCAAGAACAAGAAGGAAAAAGAACTAAAGCCACCAAGTGGTGCATGGTGTTGGAGAAAGAAAGAATGTTCCAAATAATAAGAGAAAAAAAAGAAACAGTATGCTAGGAAATAAGTAGGAACGAGAAATATAGTTGGCGAGGAAGGAGAAAGAAGAAGATGAGGCGTCGATGATGAACACACTAATGTTAACGTGGTGCTGGTTGGCGCCAATGAAACGGGTTAGCGAAGAGGCAAGGAGTAGAAGATGTAGGGAAAGACGAGGAAGAAAAGAATGACAATTATCCCTTCTAGCATATGTGGCATGGAGGTGAAGCTTATTGGTGACTAGGAATACGTCTCGTTGCCACTTCCCTCCAATGTTAATTTGCGTTTGCAAAGTTGAATGGACTTCTGAGAATGATCTCTGTAGTTATTTTTTGTTTTATGTCAATAGCATGTGTTAGTTTAACCCACTCTATTATATTGTAAACATGAAAATTTTCATCCTTATTGTAATGCACGGCGAAGATGAGGTGGACGTCATCTGCTTTTAAAGGAGGTGGCTCCAGTGAGAAAAAAATGAGAAATGTCTCACTACGACGGGAACTTGTGAGGTTCCGACGGAAAAAGAGAAGGTGTGTCATTGGATGAGGGTTTTGTGTTGAACCCGGGTGTTACAGATATTGCGGATAGACCATAGCAACGCACGGGCGTTCAGCTAGTTCCAAATAGTCCGCGACACGAGCATAGTGAGGAGGCCATAACTTTCCTGTTGGGCGCCGCAATATCAGAGTGGTGTATCCACCAATCCTTGACGTTGTTTTCCAAGTGCCATGTGGAAGTGTCAATGTTCTCAAGGTGTAGCTTGCCAATACCAGAGCCGTTCATCTACCAATCCTCGTCGGTCTCCTCATTTTTGCGTGGATGTTGTCCCACTCAGTATCTGGCCTCCAATACGTCATGCTATACTTTACGACTGCCTCCTATTAAGTTATTGCAATAGGCCTTCACATTGACATGAAGGACGTCTGATTGACTTTAATTATTTTTTATGTTTGCACCAGGTAACTAAGTATGTTTTGTACGACATAGATTACTCCAATTTAAGCATTATTGAAATCCTGTTCTGGCTGAGAAAGAAGTTGGAATTATACATCCATGGACGCCCGAAGAGAAGAAAACTTTCTGCAGATGCTTGCTACATTAGGTAAGGATAACTCCAAATTCCAACAGCTTCCTTCTGAATTTATGAACCAGGTTGAAACTATGGAGCAGGGCAAAGACTAAACTGAACTTCCTTCCGAAAATGTGTTCGACTCATTTTTTTTTTGTTGAAGAGATATAAAATTGCATTGCACAATAACCAGAGCATTTTTCAGGTACCTTCGACGCCGAGTTATCTCCATATATATTACTCTTCATATTAAGGATCCCAGATCATCATAACCAACTCCTAGAATAAAGGTGAGCTACTATCAAACAGACAATCCATCTATCTAACAAGTGATGAAGGATGCGTGCCCATGACTGAAATCTAGCAAGTGTCCCGGGCACATTTCAACCGATTTATCCTCCTGAGTCCCGATTGATAATTAGCATGACGTGACGGTGTTTATGAGCACATGGGATCACTAGAAGAACGAAATCAGTAGCCAGAACCCCGAGAAAGAAGATGCAGCTTGCAGCAACCATGTGATGAACGCCAGGACGACCGAAAGCGCAAACTGCCGGCAGGCCAGCCGCGAGTATGCGTTGCATAAGTTCACATCCCACATGAATAAAATTGTCAGGCTCGCGGAGGCACAGGATCCGAAGAACATGAAAATCGCCAAGACCTGCAATGCATTCACAATTGATGTGTTCACTCAGATAGACCTTTGCTAGCTCAAGATTCCAAGAACTGCTCGAGTAAAAAAAATGATTTCACTGGGTTTTTTTTTTTGCGGGGTAAGGTATTTGGACTGTGCTTGTGAGATGTAACAACTTTGGCTGACAGAAATGACAGCAATTAGTTCTACTTCTAACACGGAAAAAGAACCTTCGATAAACTATACCGTTGGTTAACAAATAAGTCATGCAAAGCATATTGGTTGTTAATTTTTTTTGCTCAAATGGACAATTCGTTGGCAAAGTTTGACGGAGCACCTGTGCCAACAGGCTACCTTATTCTCTTAGAGGGAGGCAGAACAAGAACTTGGCCAATAGAGAAGCATGAGTTGCACACTTGCACTTATCCCGAATTTATTTTTTCTTAAGAACTAAAAAAAAAAACAGCCTGGTGCACGTAGAAGTCTAAGAACGCAACAGCTGTACCGCTAAAAAATTTGGGTTTAATTGCTTCAGTTAATTCAGACGTAGCTCATGGACAATAGAAGACACAGAGCGAACGACTTACCCAGTCAACTATAACAATGAACAATAGATTATCCCGGGTGTGAAGATCCTTTCTATTCCTAGAGCAAAGATATCCTTATAAGCAAGGCGCGAACTCCACATAAGCTGCAGGATCAACGCTATAATCAAGTACCTGAAATAAAAGGAGACTACACTCATTAGATGATTGATGAGGTCAACAAAACACACTTGAGTTCCGGCCCAAGCAATTCTGAAGAGTAGTCAAGAAATTAAATACTTTATGCAGTTCAATAGTCTCAATGACATGAACTTGTGTGAAAATATAAATCGTCGGCACACACCAGCGCAGTCAAGACATGTGACATGTTGACACATAAAACCTAACTTTTAACAATTCTAATATGATATTAATATTATTATGGGAGAAAAAACTGCAGGTAAATGAAAATTATATGGCTCGTTACACGTACCCTCACAAAAGCACATCCACAAAGAAAACATGTCCAATATTCCAGTTCCATTTTTGAACAAATAAGGAGTTGATCACAGAAAACATTAATAGAGGACAACAAAGGATAACAGAACACTCCAGTTTTTGTTATGGAAAAGAACACCCAAGTTTAAGTAAACTCCCGAGTAAATAGCATAAAACTACTACTTTACAGGTTAGGGTTCCAAAAAACTATCAAATATTTTTTTTCGCTGATAACTACCAACTCAGGGGTCGGCTGTTTCAAAAAACCCAAATTCCTCGTTGCTAACATTTTAAACCGGTTTATGACAGGTCGGGCCCGCTCCTAAACAATCCGTTTGTTGACCGTTTTGTTTGACCGTTTATTTATTGTAGGACCCACATGTAAGAGGTTTCTTCTTCCTCCTACTTTTTCTTCTCTCCTCTTGCATCTCTCTTCTCTCCTCCTTGCCCGAGCTCTCACCGACGGCGACCTCCACCACGCGCCGCACCCAGGAGCAAGGGCTGCCGCGAGCCGCGCCATGGAGCAAGGCGAGCAAGGGCTGCACCATGGGGCCGCGCCAGGAGCAGGGTTGCCCCGCCCAGGAGTAAGCAGCAAGGGCTGCCGCGTCCAGGAGCACGGGCTGCCGCGCCCAAGAGCAAGGGCTGCCACGCTCCATTGCCAGGGTTCAGGTCGACGCGCCCAGGAGCACGCGTTGTCGCGGCCGAGCGCCATTGCCAGGGGCTCGGGCTCGGGCCGCCGCGCCCAGGAAGAGGGAGGGGAGAGAGAGGTCGCGCAGCTAGGACTTCATGGCGGCTCCAGGCGCTACTTGCCGGCAGAGGAGGCAGCGGCCGATAGGAGCTCCGCGGCGGCCCTTACTGCACGCCGACGGCTGCGGCGGCGCAGCTCCTCTCGGGCTTGAGCAGGGGAGGGACCCGATTGTTTTTTATTTAAGTCTGCAGGGACCTGATTGCTTTTTTCAAATTTTACAGGGACCTGATTGCTTTTTTAATTTTTTTATTAAATTATGACAAAGAGACACTGACATGTGGTTCCCACATGTCAGTTAACAGTCAAACAAACGGCCAGACAATCAGTTTGCTTACATGCGGGCCCCAACTATCATAATAACGATCAACAGTAAAGCACTGGACGATTAGAGTTTTTTGAAATAGCCGACCCCTGACTTGGTAGTTATCAGAGAAAAATAATTTTCGATAGTTTTTTGGAACTTTAGCCTGTAAAGTAGTAGTTTTATGCTATTTACTCTAAACTCCCCAGATTCTTGACAATTGAACATAAATATGTACGATGTCAAGTTTGTAGTCCTCCTGCAAATAAGCATGAACTCGGTGATGGAACGAAATCCACTGCATAAACCATCCTAGAACTCCAATAAGGAAGTCGTGTAATGAAGTCTCATATCCTTCCTTCTCCTTTTGGAGGGGCAGATTCCGCGAGGAAGATCGAGGGCATATTGATGTTTGGCTCAAGGCTCTTGTTACACCGCATGGCTGATCGCGGTGGCCTCTACCCCACCCCCCCCCCCCCCCCCCCCCACTTGTAAATATTCTTCCATAAACTTACTAAGTACTAGTTGGTGGGTGACAGGACAAATACCAGTTAATAATTTTGAGAGCATTGAAGGTAGTCATGGAGATATTTGTCAAATGAGAGCATTGAAGTTTTAAGCCTAGAAACTTTTGGGGCGAGCTCAACTTGCAAGCATGTGCTAAATGTGAACCCTTGTAAGCAAAACCAGTACTCCCCTGCTTGCAGTGGCGGAGCTACCACAAAAAAACTGGACGGGCCACATAGTATAAACTGTGCTATGATATTAAAAATCACAGATAGTATAAACTGTTGTATATGAGTTTTAACATGGTCCCTCTTACCCCCTCTTTTCACATGAGAAGTAAAGATTATAAAATAGATCTTAGCCGTTGATCTCATTAATGAGTGGCTTGATTAACTCTTATCTTCTTAGCTCATATGTAAAAAGAGAAGGTAAGAGGGGCCATGTTAAAATTTTCCTACATTATTACAGATTAGACTTCAGATACAACAGTTTTTGCTCTAAACCTGGGCGGGCCACGGTCCTTTTAGCCTTGCCGTGGCTCCTCCAGTGGCTTCCTACCCAACCCAAGACCAAAGCCTTGAAAGACCCGAACTGAAACATTGTTAATGCTCGATCGGCAGTGCCAAGACACTGGAAATCTATGGAGCTCCAATTGAGCCGTAGGGGAGGGATGCCATCTCAAGGACTCCGACCAAAGTAACGTGGCCTTGTCCTCCAAGCCCAGATCAAACACAACAGAGGGAGGACACTCACATAGCTTGCTACTACTTGAGTGATGCTCATGGATTTGCAAGAAAACACACGAATGGGGAGGACATTCTACAGTAGAAAAAAAGAAGTAGCATTTGCGGGGAATGAAATTAGTAGTAGGGTGAGGGGAGGGACTACGCGTAGGCGCTTTAGTTGGAGTAGCCCAAGCCGGAGACCAACGAGAAGACGGAGGCGGCGGCGAAGACGCACTGCGACAGCCGTGTTGGGCAAATAAGCCACGGCCATGTACTGGGCATAGTCTGGCAAGTGTGTGCATGCCCGAGCGTGTGCGGCAAGTGTGCGTGCGTGCGTGAGTCTGTTGACTAGAGTAGCGGGAGGTTGCGTAGCGATGGGTTGCAGCCGGCCGTGTAGGACGCGTTCATGCGCGTCATGGGCTGAGCTTGCGGATCGTGGCCGTTGGAGAGTGGAGCGCGGCGTCGTGCGTGCGCGTATGCGTATAAGACTCCCTCCTGTGTACTGGTTCAGCTGTGGGTGCAAGGACGTGGATTTTTAAAACATCTGCACCCAGGCTCTGCTATCCTGGGTGTTTAATATTTCTTTAAGATCTGTGCAACACAACTAACTTTCTATATGAAATTTTCTCTTTTTTGTTTCTCTTGCATAGAACATGTCTTGAACTTCAAACCTTTGCAGCGTGGCAAAGCCTTCTATCTAGAATCTAGGATAAATCTAGAAAATCATAATTTGTATATTTATGTTTGACAAAAAAATCTGAGCGATTTATCCTAGATTCTAGATAGAAAGCTTTGCCATGCTACAAAGGTTTAAACTTCAAAACATGTTTTATGTGAGAGAAACAAAAAAGAGAAACGTGTTTGCACGAATCGCGATGCACATAATGGATGGCTAGATAGGGAGGGCCTGGGTGCAGGTGTTCTATTATATGTTTTCGGTGCAGTTCGTGTTGCGGGAGAAAAATTTGCCGTTCGCGGGCGTTCGAGCGCCGGGAAAACCACCACCGTGTCCACTGCAGCTTCCTCTTCCTCATTTCTTCTTCAGTCTCTGTGAGAGAGAGAAGTATAGAGAGCTCCGGCGAGTGAGGGAGAAGGTCACGGCAACAACAATTGGCATCAGAGCATCGGGTTCGGAGGAGCTCGCCGGCGATGGCGCTCGTCCCGTACGGTGGCGGAGCACGGTGATGTCGTGCGTGCGGGGAGCACGGCGGCCGCGGCGGACCTGCGTGGTTGCGCAGAGGCTGCGGTGGCGCGGCGTGGCTCGGCGGAGAGAAGACCGAGCTCCTGGACACGCCGGATCGGCCGCGTTGATCGCGTCGGAGCGCGATCATGGCGCAAGCTGGAGGCGTGCAGAGCGTGGCGAATAAGCCGCGGCGGCGAGCCGGGCGCGACCGGTGCATGTTATGGGTGCGCACTGGACGCGTCGGGACCGCGAGACTGGACCGCGCCGAGGCACTGGACCTGGTTGCGCAGATCGCGTACGTGCACGGCGGGAGCGCGGGAACGTGGGGAGTGCGCGCGAAGGGCGCGACGGTCGCGGAGACGAGGAGGCCGCGAAGAACCTGCGTGGTGGCGCAGAGGTCGCGGAGGTCGCGGCGGCTCGGCGTAACAACCGTGAAGGCGCTTGTGCGGGAGACGCAGTGGAGGATTCCATGGCGCCAAGACGACGCCGACGAGGCAGGGCTCGTATCGGCAGGTCGTGCGGCACCGCCGTAGCTTAGGAGGTGATGTTGGAAAAATAAGCCACGGCCATGTACTGGGCATAGTTCGGCAAGTGTGTGCGTGCCCGAGCGTGTGCGGCAAGTGTGCGTGCGTGCGTCAGTCTATTGACTAGAGTAGCGGGAGGTTGCGTAGCGATGGGTTGCAGCCGGCCGTGTAGGACACGTTCATGCGCGTCATGGGCTGAGCTTGTGGATCGTGGCCGTTGGAGAGTGGAGCGCGGCGTCGTGCGTGCGCGTACGCGTATAAGACTCCCTCCTGTGTACTGGTTCAGTTGTGGGTGCAGTTTGTGCTGCGGGAGAAAAATTTGCCGTTCACGCGGCGGGCGTTCGAGCGCCGAGAAAACCACCACCGTGTCCACTGCAGCTTCTTCTTCCTCCTTTCTTCTTCAGTCTCTATGAGAGAGAGAAGTACGAGAAAACCACCACCGTGTCCACTGCAGCTTCTTCTTCCTCCTTTCTTCTTCAGTCTCTATGAGAGAGAGAAGTACGGAGAGCTCCGGCGAGCGAGGGAGAAGGTCATGGCAACAACAAGCCGCAGCACCATGCCGCTCTATGTCCCCGGGCTCCCCGCTACGCGCTTCATCCTCTGCCTCGGCTCTGCTTGCTGCAGAGAGGTGAGGCGGAGACGCCGATGGAGCCCTTCCCGGCGTGGATCTGTGGCAGTTGCTGAGCCTAATTGGTTTGGTGTCAATAATTGGCATGCCAACCGTTAGCAAATCTAAAAATTTGGCGCTCAATTGGTTGGCTATCAATTGGTTCTTTCTCACCTCTCAAAAAGTTGCTAATTTTTGACAACTTTTAGTTTTGCCAAATGTTGTCTTGCCAAATATTGGGAATCCCAAACTTTGGCAACAAACCAATTAGCTTCGCTGTGTGCGCTTAGCTCGTGTGGGGAAGAATGGGAAAGGTGATGGCTGTGAGCGGGAGGTGGCTATAGCACTTGTTATGTGCGCAGTGCGCTTGGCTTGGGGTAGACCAGATGCGAAAGGTGATGGCAGAGCAGGGTACCTCTGCGCGGTGGTTTTCGAGATACAAATGGAACACAAGTAATAACTCAACTGAGTAACCACATCGTACGTACATTGGTTTCTCACCTTTACTCCTCGTCCCAACGTGTCCCTTGTCAGTCCTCTTATTATCTTGCCCGCAAAAAAAAAAAAAAAAACTGTCCGCATGCATTCGGGCCAACCCAAAACCCTACTCCCTCTCCCGCGTTCTCACCCGGGCTCAACCGCCCACGTTCACGTCGTTGTAGAGCGGTCGCTTCACAATGACGCCAGCCCAGAGCGGACGCGGCCTCTAATTGGCGCAGACATTGAAGCGCCACGCCAGTCGAGAGAGTTGTCAGTGTCGTGTCCCTGGCGATCGCTTCTATTCAATTCCAGGGCAACATTTGTTGTACGGGACAGCACAAATATCTACCACGCCCGTTCGTTGTATGCCGGCATTAAGCAGGCTCGCCGACCAAGGAACCAACTCCGGCACCGCGCATTGCCGCACCTGGATGATTGGCCTCATCGGAATCCACTATTTAAAGGTGGCCACTCCACACCACAACACATCTGCTACACATCCTCCTCCTATGATTCATATCCGCCATGGCCGCGAGAGGGCACACTCTGTGGGATACTCTGTCGTCAGAGATGAAGCACGAGATGTCACATATTTTGATTGCATATGATGTTTATCTTTTATACATATTATTTTGCTTAGTTCAACGATAGCTTTATAAGATGATCCCTTACTAAAATTTCAAGGTATAAGTGTTCTCCCTGAGTATGCACCGTTGCAACAATTCTTCGTGCTGAGACACTACGTGATGATCGAGTGTGATAAGTTCTATGTTCAAATACAACGGTTGTAAGATAGTTTTGCACACGCAGAATACTCAGGTTAAACTTGATGAGCCTAGCATATGCAGATATGGCCTCGGAACACTGGAGACCGAAAGGTCGAGCGTGAATCATATAGTAGATATGGTCAACATAGTGATGTTCACCATTGAAAAGTACTCCATCTCACGTGATGATCGAACATGGTTTAGTTGATTTGGATCACGTGATCACTTAGATGATTAGAGGGATGTCTATCTAAGTGGGAGTTCTTAAGTATATGATTAATTGAACTTTAATTTATCCTGAACTTAGTCCTGATAGTATTTTGCAAATTATGTTGTAGATCAATAGCCCGCGTTGTTGCTTCCCTATGTTTTATATGTGTTCCTAGAGAAAACTAAGTTGAAAGATGATAGTAGCAATGATGCGGACTGGGTCCGTGATCTGAGGTTTATCCTCATTGTTGCACATAAAAATTATGTCCTTGATGCACCGCTAGGTGACAGACCTATTGCAGGAGCAGATGCAGACGTTATGAACGTTTGGCTAGCTGAATATGATGACTACTTGATAGTTTAGTGCACCATGCTTAACGGCTTAGAATCGGGACTTCAAAGACGTTTTGAATGTCATGGACCATATGAGATGTTCCAGAAGATAAAGTTAATATTTCAAGCAAATACCCGAGTTGAAAGATATAAGTCTTCAACAAGTTCTATAGCTAAAAGATGGAGGAGAATAGTTGAAGCAGTGAACATGTGCTCAGATTGTCTGGGTACTACAATCGCTTGAATCAAGTGGGAGTTAATCTTCCAGATAAGATAGTGATTGACAAAGTTCTCTAGTCACCATCACCAAGTTGCTAGAACTTCATGATGAACTATAGTATGCAAGGGATGACGAAAACGATTCCCGAGCTCTTCGCGATGTTGAAATCGACGAAGGTAGAAATTAAGAAAGAGCATCAAGTATTGATGATTGACAAGACCACTAGTTTCAAGAAAAGGGCAAAGGGAAAGAAAGGGAACTTCAAGTAGAATGAAAAGCAAGTTGTCACTCCCGTGAAAAAGCCCAAAGCTGGACCAAAGCCTGAAACTGAGTGCTTCTACTGCAAAGGAAATGGTCACTGGAAGCGGAAATACCCTGGATATTTGGTGGATAAGTAGGATGGTAAAGTGAACAAGGGTATATTTGATATACAGTTTATTGATGTGTACCTTACTAGTGTTTATAGTAGCCCCTGAGTATTTGATACTTGTTCGGTTGCTAAAAATTAGTAACTCGAAACAGGAGTTACATAATAAACAGAGACTAGTTGAGGGTGAAGTGACGATGTGTGTTGGAAGTAGTTCCAAGATTGATATGATCATGATCGCACAACTGATACGTCTCCAACGTATCTATAATTTTTTATTGTTCCATGCTATTATATTACCCCTTTTGGATGTTTATGGGCTTCATTTTACACATTTATATCATTTTTGGGAATAACCTACTAACCGGAGGCCCAGCCCGTATTGCTGTTTTTTTTGCCTATTTCAGTATTTCGAAGAAAAGGAATATCAAACGGAGTCCAAACGGAATGAAACCTTCGGGAGCATGATTTTTGGAACGAACGTGATCCAGAGGACTTGGAGTGCAAGTCAAGAAGCAATCGAGGCGGCCAGGAGATAGGGGGGTGCGCCCACCCCTCTTGGGCGCGTCCCCTGTCTCCTGGGCCCCTCGAGAAGCCACCGACATACTTCTTCCTCCTACATATACCTACGTACCCCGAAAACATCTAGGGAGCCATCGAAACACAATTTCTACCGCTGTAACGTTCTGTATCCGCGAGATCGCATCTTGGAGCCTTCGCCGGCGCTCCGCCAGAGGGGGAATCGACCATGGAGGGCTTCTACATCAACACCATAGCCCCTCCGATGAGTTGTGAGTAGTTTACCACAGACCTTCGGGTCCATAGTTATTAGCTAGATGGCTTCTTCTCTCTTTTTGGATTTCAATACAATGTTCTCCCCCTCTCTTGTGGAGATCTATTTGATGTAAACTCTTTTTGCGGTGTGTTTGTCGAGATCCGATGAATTGTGGCTTTATGATCAAGTTTATCTATGAGAAATATTTGAATCTTCTCTGAATTCTTTTATGTATGATTGAGTTATCTTTGCAAGTCTCTTCGAATTATCAGTTTGGTTTGGCCTACTAGATTGATCTTTCTTGCCATGGGAGAAGTGCTCAGCATTAGGTTCAATCTTGCGGTGTCCTTACCCAGTGACAGAAAGGGTTGCAAGGCACGTATTGTATTGTTGCCATCGAGGATAAAAAGATGGGGTTTATATCATATTGCTTGAGTTTATCCCTCTAGATCATGTCATCTTTCTTAATGTCTTACTCTATTCTTATGAACTTAATACTCTAGATGCATGCTGGATAGCAGTCGATGTGTGGAGTAATAGTAGTAGATGCAGGCAGGAGTTGGTCTACTTGTCGCGGACGTGATGCCTATATACATGATCATGCCTAGATAATCTCATAATTATTCGCTTTTCTATCAATTGCTCGATAGTAATTCGTTCACCCACGGTAATACTTATGCTATCTTGAGAGAAGCCACTAGTGAAACCTATGGCCCCCGGGTCTATCTTTTATCATATAAGCTTTCAATCTACTTTTATTTGCATCTTTACTTTTTGCTTCTATATTGTAAAATACCAAAAATATATTTATCTTATCATACTATCTCTATCAGATCTCACTTCCGCAAGTGGCCGTGAAGGGATTGACAACCCCTTTATTGCGTTGGTTGCGAGTTCTTTATTTGTTTGTGGGACTTTTGAGGAGCCTCATACTGGATTGATACCTTGGTTCTCAAAAACTGAGGGAAATACTTATGCTACTATTTCTGCATCACCCTTTCCTCTTCAAGGAAAACCAACGCAAGCTCAAGACATAGCAAGAAGGATTTCTGGCGCCGTTGCCGGGGAGGTCTTCGCTCAAGTCAAGACATACCAAGTACCCATCACAAACTCATCTCCCTCGCATTTACATTATTTGCCATTTGCCTCTCGTTTTCCTCTCCCCCACTTCACCTTTGCCGTTTTATTTGCCCTCTCTTTCCCAATCTCTCTCTCTTTTTCGCTTGCCTTTTTCTGTTTGCTTGTGTGTTGGATTACTTGTTGCCATGGCGCAAGATAATACCAAATTGTGTGATTTCTCCAATACCAATAATAATGACTTCCTTAGTACTCTGATTTCTCCTCTTAATGATGTTGAGTCTTGTGAAATCAATATTGCTTTGCTGAATCTTGTTATGAAAGATCAATTCGCCGGCCTTCCTAGTGAAGATGTCGCTACTCATCTAAACAACTTTGTTGATTTGTGTGATATGCAAAAGAAGAAAGATACGGATAATGATATTGTTAAATTGAAGTTATTTCCGTTTTCCCTTAGAGATCGTGCTAAAGTTTGGTTTTCGTCTTTGCCTAAAAATAGTATTGATTCTTGGAACAAGTGCAAAGATGCCTTTATCTCTAAGTATTTTCCTCCCGCTAAGATTATCACTCTTAGGAACGATATTATGAATTTTAAACAACTTGATCATGATCATGTTGCCCAATCTTGGGAAAGAATAAAATTGATGATTGGCAATTGCCCTACTCATGGTTTGAATTTATGGATGATCATACAAAAAATTTATGCCGGTTTGAACTTTGCTTCTAGAAATCTTTTAGATTCGGCCACGGGAGGCACGTTTATGGAAATCATGTTAGGAGATGCTACAAAACTTCTTGATAATATTATGGCTAATTATTCTCAATGGCACACCGAAAGATCTTCTAGTAAAAAGGTGCATGCTATAGAAGAAATCAATGTTTTGAGTGGAAAGATGGACAAACTTATGAAGTTGTTTGCTACTAAAAATACTCCTCTTGATCCCAATGATATGCCTTTGTCTACTTTGATTGAGAATAATAATGAATCTATGGATGTGAATTTTGTTGGTAGGAATAGTTTTGGAAACAATGCTTATAGAGGAAACTTTAATTCTAGACCGTTCCCTAGTAATTCCTCTAATAATTATGGAAATTCCTACAATAATTCTTATGGTAATTTTAATAAGATGCCCTATGATTTTGAGAATAGTGTGAAATAATTTATGATTTCTCAAATGAATTTTAATGCTTTGCTTGAAGAAAAATTGCTCAAAGAAAAATTGCTCAAAGTTGATGACTTGGCTAGGAACGTTGATAGACTTTCGCTTGATGTTGATTCTCTTAAAACTTAGATCTACTCCTCCTAAGCATGATATCAATGAGTCTCTCAAAGCAATGAGAATTTCCATTGATGAGTGCAAGGAAAGAACCACTAGATTGCATGCTAAGAAAGATTGCTTTGTAAAGGAGTGTTCTTCCAGTTTCCATGAAAATAATGATGAAGATCTTAAAGTTATTGATGTGTCTCCTGTTAGATCTTTTTTTGGAATATGAATCTTGATAATAATGGGACTGGAGATGAGTCAACTTTATTTAGAAGGCGTCCAAAGAATTCAGAGTTTTTAGATCTTGATGCTAAATTTGGTAAAAGTGGGATTGGAGAGGTCATGACTTTAAATAGTATTGAACCCACTATCTCGGATTTCAAGGAATTTGATTATGATAATTGTTCTTTAGAAAGTTGTATTTCCTTGTGGCAATCCGTTGTTAATTCTCCTCATGCTTATAGTCAAAATAAAGCTTTTACCAAACATATCGTTGATGGCTTGATGCAATCTTTTAATGAAAAACTTAATTTGGAAGTTTCTATACCTAGAAAACTTTATGATGAGTGGGAACCTACTATAAAGATTAAAATTAAAGATCATGAGTGTTTTGCTTTGTGTGATTTGGGTGCTAGTGTTTCTACGATTCCGAAAACTTTATGTGATATTCTAGGTTTCCATGATCTTGATGATTGCTCTTTAAATTTGCACCTTGCGGATTCCACCGTTAAAAAGCCAATGGGAAGGATCAATGATGTTCTCATTGGTGCAAATAGAAATTTGGTGCTCGTAGAGTTTTTATCGTTCTTGATATAGATTGCAATCTTTCTTGCCCTATTATTCTTGGTAGACCTTTCCTTAGAATGTTTGGTGCGATTATTGATATGAAGGAAGGGAATATTAGATTCCAATTTCCATTAAAGAAAGGCATGGAGCACTTTTCAAGAAAGAAAGTCAAATTACCTTATGAATCTATCATGCGAGCTACCTATGAATCAAGTATCAAAGATGGTACTACTTTAATCTATCTTCGCTTTTATGCCTAGCTAGGGGCGTTAAACGATAGCGCTAGTTGGGAGGCAACCCAATTTTCTTTGTTTATTTTGTTTTTGTTTCTGTTTAGTAATAAATTTTGCATCTACTTTCTGTTTAGATGTGTTTTCATGCTTTAATTAGTGTTTGTGCCAAGTAGAACCTATAGGATAACCTGTGATGATAGTTGATTTGATTCTGCTGAAAAACAGAAACTTTGCGCTCACGAGAAAAAAATCAGTAAATCACAGAAACGTGATTTTGCATTGATTCTTTTTTATGCTGATCAATAAACAAATTGTACAGGACTTCCTTATTTGGTAGGATATTTATAGGTCCAGAAGTTTGCTTTAGTTACATATTGCTACAGACTGTTCTGTTTTTTGACAGATTCTGTTTTTCGTGTGCTGTTTCCTTATTTTGATGCATCTATGGCTAGTATTAAGTGGTATGAACCATAGAGAAATTAGAATATAGTAGGTTTAACACCAATATAAATAAATAATGAGTTAATTACAGTACATTATGTGGTGGTTTTGTTTTCTTTCACTAACGGAGCTTATGAGATTTTCTGCTGAGTTTTGTGTTGTGAAGTTTTCAAGTTTTGGCTAAAGCTTTGATGGACTATGGAATAAAGGGTGGCAAAAGCCTAAGCTTGGGGATGACGAAGTCACCCCAAGATATTCAAGAATAGCCAAAAGCCTAAGCTTGGGGATGCCCCCGGAAGGCATCCCCTCTTTTGTCTTCGTTCATTGGTAACTTTACTTGGAGCTACATTTTTATTCGCCACATGATATGTGTTTTGCTTGGAGCGTCGTGTATTATATTAGTATTTGCTTTTTAGTTTAACACAATCATCCTTGCTGTACACACCTTTTGGGAGAAGCCCACTTGATTAGAATTTATTAGAATGTGCTATGTGCTTCACTTATATCTTTTGAGCTAGATAGTTTTTGCTCTAGTGCTTCACTTATATCTTTTAGAGCACGTTGGTGGCTTAATTTTATAGAAATTGCTAGTCTCTCATGCTTCACTTATATTATTTTGAGAGTCTCTTAGAACAGCATGGTATTTGCTATGGTTATGAATTTGGTCCTAGAATAATGAGCATCCAAGTTGGGTATAATAAAAACTATCATAGAAAGTGCATTAAACACTAGGATCAATTTGATGCTTGATAATTGTTTTGAGATATATAGGTAGTAATGTTAGAGTCATGCTAGTGGGTAATTATGAAATTGAGAAATACTTTTGTTGAAGTTGGCAAGTCCCATAGCATGCACGTATGGTAAAAGTTGTGTGACAAATTTGTTGCATGAGGTGCTCTTTGAGTGTCTTCCTTATGAGTGGCAGTCGGGGACGAGCGATGGTCTTTTCCTACCAATCTATCCCTCTAGGGGCATGCGTAGTAGTACTTTGCTTCGAGGTCTAAGTAGACTTTTGCAATAAGTATGAGTTCTTTATGACTAATGTGAGTCCATGGATATACGCACACTCATCCTTCCATTTAGCTAGCTTCTATTATACCGCGCAACTTTCACTGGTAGCATGCACCCATTATTTACCTTCCTCAAAATAGCCACCGTACCTACCTATTATGGCATTCCCATAGCCATTCCGAGATATATTGCCATGCAACTTTCCACCGTTCTGTTTATTATGACATGCTCCATCATTGTCATATTGCTCTTTGCATGATCATGTAGTTGACATCGTATTTGTGGCAAAGCCACCTTCAAAATTTTCATACATGTCGCTCTTGATTCACTCCATATCCCGGTACACTGCGGGAGGCATCGATATAGAGTCATATCTTGTTCTAGCTTTGAGTTGTAATTCTTGAGTTGTAAATCAATAAAACTGTGATGATCTTCATTATTAGAGCATTGTCCCAGTGAGGAAAGGATGATGAAGACTATGATTCCCCCACAAGTTGGGATGAGACTTCGGACTTTACAAAAAAGAGAAAAGAAAAGAAAAAAGAGAAAGGCCAAAAAAAGGACAAAGAAAAAAAAGAAAAAGAAAGAAAAAAAGAGAAAAAGAGAAAAAAAAAATGAGAGAAAAAGAGAGAAGGGACAATGTTACTATCTCTTTTCCACACTTGTGCTTCAAATTAGCACCATGATCTTCATGATAGAGAGTCTCCTATGTTGTCATTTTCATATACTAGTGGGAATTTTTCATTATAGAACTTGGCTTGTATATTCCAATGATGGGCTTCCTCAAAATGCCATAGGTCTTCGTGAGCAAGCAAGTTGGATGCACACCCACTTAGTTTCTTTTGTTGAACTTTCATATATTTATAGCTCTAGTGCATCTGTTGCATGGCAATCCCTACTCACTCACATTGATATCTATTAATGGGCATCTCCATAGCCCGTTGATAGCCTAGTTGATGTGAGACTATCTTCTCCCTTTTTGTCCTTACAACCACCACCATATACCACTAGAGTGCTATGTCCATGGCTTGCGCTCATGTATTACGTAAGAGTTGAAAAAAGCTAAAGCGCGTTAAAGTATGAACCAATTGCTCGGCTCATCATCGGGGTTGTACATGATGGGAGTATTTTGTGTAATGAAAATGAAGCATGGCCTAACTATATGATTTTGTAGGGATAAGCTTTCTTTGGCTATGCTATTTTGATAGGACATGATTATTTGTTAGTATGCTTCGAAGTATTATTATTTTTATGTTCTATAAGCTTTTATCTTGAACCATTTGGATCTGAACAATCATGCCACAATAAAGAAAATTACATTGAGAATTATGCTAGGTAATTCCACATCAAAAATTCTGTTTTTATCATTTACCTACTCGAGGACGAGCAGGAATTAAGCTTGGGGATGCTTGATACTTCTCCAACATATCTATAATTTTTGATTGTTCCATGCTATTATATTACTCCTTTTGGATGTTTATGGGCTTCATTTTACACATTTATTGTTGGGGAATGTTGCATAAAATAAAAAATTTCTACGTTCACCAAGATCAATCTATGAGTTCATCTAGCAACGAGAGAGAGGAGTGCATCTACATACCCTTGTAGATCACGTGCGGAAGCGTTCAAGAGAACGGGGTTGAGGGAGTCGTTCTCGTCGTGATCCAAATCATCGGAGATCCTAGCGCCGAACGGACGGCACCTCCGCGTTCAACACATGTACGGTCAGCGTGACGTCTCCTCCTTCTTGATCCAACAAGGGGAAAGGAGAGGTTGATGAAGATCCAGCAGCACGACGGCGTGGTGGTGGATGCAGCAGGGTTCCGGCAGGGCTTCGCCAAGCGACTACGGGAGGAGGAGGTGTAGCAGGGGAGAGGGAGGCGCCAACACTTCAGGGTGCGGCTGCCCTCCCTCCCCCCCTTTATATAGGCCCCCTGGGGGGCGCCGGCCCTGGAGATGGGATCTCCCAAGGGGGGCGCCGGCCAGGGGGGTGGAGTGCCCCCCAAGGCAAGTGGAGGCGCCCCCCCACCCTAGGGTTTCCAACCCTAGGCGCAGGGGGGCAAGGGGGGCCGCACCAGCACACTAGGGGCTGGTTCCCCTCCCACTTCAGCCCACGGGGCCCTCCGGGATAGGTGGCCCCACCCGGTGGACCCCCGGGACCCTTTCGGTGTTCCCGATACAATACCGGTGACCCCCGAAACTCTCCCGATGGCCGAAACTGCACTTCCTATATATAATTCTTTACCTCCGGACAATTTCGGAACTCCTCGTGATGTCCGGGATCTCATCCGGGACTCCGAACAACTTTAGGTTTGCTGCATACTCATATTCATACAACCCTAGCATCACCGAACCTTAAGTGTGTAGACCCTACGGGTTCGGAGACATGTAGACATGACCGAGACGGCTCTCCGGTCAATAACCAACAGCGGGATCTGGATACCCATGTTGGCTCCCACATACTCCTCGATGATCTCATCAGATGAACCATGATGTTGAGGATTTAAGCAACCCCGTATACAATTCCCTTTGTCAATCGGTACGTTACTTGCCTGAGATTCGATCGTCGATATCCCAATACCTCGTTCAATCTCGTTACCGGCAAGTCACTTTACTCGTACCATAATGCATGATCCCGTGACCAGACACTTGGTCACTTTGAGCTCATTATGATGATGCATTACCGAGTGGGCCCAGAGATACCTCTCCGTCATACGGAGTGACAAATCCCAGTCTCGATCCGTGTCAACCCAACAGACACTTTTGAAGATACCTGTAGTGCACCTTTATAGTCACCCAGTTACGTTGTGACGTTTGGTACACCCAAAGCACTCCTACGGTATCCGGGAGTTACACGATCTCATGGTCTAAGGAAAAGATACTTGACATTGGAAAAGCTCTAGCAAATGAACTACACGATCTTTGTGCTATGCTTAGGATTGGGTCTTGTCCATCACATCATTCTCCTAATGATGTGATCCCGTTATCAATGACATCCAATGTCCATAGTCAGGAAACCATGACTATCTGTTGATCAACGAACTAGTCAACTAGAGGCTCACTAGGGACATGTTGTGGTCTAAGTATTCACACGTGTATTACGATTTCCGGATAATACAATTATAGCATGAATAAAAGACAATTATCATGAACAAGCAAATATAATAATAATCCTTTTATTATTGCCTCTAGGGCATATTTCCAACATTTATATCATTTTTGGGACTAACCTACTAACCGGAGGCCCAACCCGTATTGCTGTTTTTTTTTTGCCTATTTCAGTATTTCGAAGAAAAGGAATATCAAAGGAGTCCAAACGGAATGAAACCTGGGCTCCTTGGCAAGGGCAATAGCTCCAGTGTTGTCACAGAAGAGAGTGATTGGCCCCGACGCATTGGGTATGACTCCTAGGTCGGTGATGAACTCCTTCATCCATATTGCTTCATGTGCTGCCTCCGAGGCTGCCATGTACTCCGCTTCACATGTAGATCCCGCCATGACGCTCTGCTTACAACTGCACCAACTTACTGCTCCACGATTCAACATATACACGTATCTGGTTTGTGACTTAGAGTCATCCAGATCCGTGTCGAAGCTAGCGTCGACGTAACCCTTTACGACGAGCTCTTCGTCACCTCCATAAACGAGAAACATGTCCTTTGTCCTTTTCAGGTACTTCAGGATATTCTTGACCGCTGTCCAGTGTTCCTTGCCGGGATTACTTTGGTACCTTCCTACCAAACTTACGGCAAGGTTTACATCAGGTCTGGTACACAGCATGGCATATATAATAGATCCTATGGCCGAGGCATAGGGGATGGCACTCATCTCATCTTTATCTTTTGCCGTGGTCGGGTATAGAGCCGAGCTCAATCTCACACCTTGCAATACAGGCAAGAACCCTTTCTTGGACTGATCCATTTTGAACTTCTTCAAAATCTTATCAAGGTATGTGCTTTGTGAAAGACCTATGAGGCGTCTCGATCTATCCCTATAGATCTTGATGCCTAATATGTAAGAAGCTTCTCCAAGGTCCTTCATTGAAAAACACTTATTCAAGTAGGCCTTAATGTTGTCCAAAAGTTCTATATCATTTCCCATCAAAAGTATGTCATCTACATATAATATGAGAAATGCTACAGAGCTCCCACTCACTTTCTTGTAAACGCAGGCTTCTCCATAAGTCTACATAAACCCAAACGCTTTGATCATCTCATCAAAGCGAATGTTCCAACTCCGAGATGCTTGCACCAGCCCATAAATGGATCGCTGGAGCTTGCATACCTTGTTAGCATTCCTAGGATCGACAAAACCCTCTGGCTGCATCATATACAGTTCTTCCTTAAGATAGCCGTTAAGGAATGCCGAGTTGACGTCCATCTGCCATATCTCATAATCATAGTATGCGGCAATTGCTAACATGATTCGGACGGACTTCAGCTTCGCTACGGGAGAGAAAGTCTCATCGTAGTCAACCCCTTGAACTTGCCGATAACCCTTAGCGACAAGTCGAGCTTTATAGATGGTAACATTACCATCCGCGTCCGTCTTCTTCTTAAAGATCCATTTGTTTTCTATCGCTCGCCGATCATCGGGCAAGTCTGTCAAAGTCCATACTTTGTTTTCATACATGGATTCTATCTCGAACTGCATGGCTTCAAACCATTTGTTGGAATCTGGGCCCGCCATCGCTTCTTCATAGTTCGAAGGTTCACCGTTGTCTAACAACATGATTTCCAGGACATGGTTGCCATACCACTCTGGTGTGGAACGTGTCCTTGTGGACCTACGAAGTTCAGTAGCAACTTGATCCGAAGTACCTTGATCATCATCATTAATTTCCTCTCCAGTCGGTGTAGGCACCACAGGAACATTTTCCTGAGGTGCACTACTTTCCGGTTCAAGAGGTAGTACTTCATCGAGTTCTACTTTCCTCCCACTTACTCCTTTCGAGAGAAACTCCTTTTCCAGAAAGGATCCATTCTTGGCAACAAAGATCTTGCCTTCGGATCTAAGGTAGAAGGTATACCCAATGGATTCCTTAGGGTATCCTATGAAGATGCATTTTTCTGACTTGGGTTCGAGCTTTTCAGGTTGAAGTTTCTTTACATAAGCATCGCATCCCCAAACTTTTAGAAATGACAGCTTAGGTTTCTTTCCAAACAATAATCCATACGGTGTCGTCTCAACGGAATTAGACGGAGCCCTATTTAAAGTGAATGTAGCTGTCTCTAGAGCGTATCCCCAAAATGATAGCGGTAAATCGGTAAGAGACATCATAGATCGTACCATATCCAATAGTGCGATTACGACGTTCGGACACACCATTACGCTGAGGTGTTCCAGGTGGTGTGAGTTGTGAAACGATTCCATATTTTCTTAAGTGCGTACCAAATTCATGACTTAAATATTCTCCTCCAAGATCTGATCGTAAGAACTTTATTTTTTGATCACGTTGATTCTCTACTTCATTCTGAAATTCCTTGAACTTTTCAAAGGTCTCAGACTTGTGTTTCATCAAGTAGACATACCCATATCTACTTAAGTCATCAGTGAGAGTGAGAACATAACGATATCCTCCGCGAGCCTCAACGCTCATTGGACCACACACATCAGTATGTATGATTTCCAATAAGTTGGTTGCTCGCTCCATTGTTCCGGAGAACGGAGTCTTGGTCATTTTTCCCATGAGGCATGGTTCGCATGTGTCAAATGATTCATAATCGAGAGACTCTAAAAGTCCATCAGCATGGAGCTTCTTCATGCGCTTGACACCAATGTGACCAAGGCGGCAGTGCCACAAGTATCTGGGACTATCGTTATCAACTTTACATCTTTTGGTATTCACACTATGAATATGTGTAACATTACGTTCGAGATTCATTAAGAATAAACCATTGACCATCGGGGCATGACCATAAAACATATCTCTCATATAAATAGAACAACCATTATTCTCGGATTTAAATGAGTAGCCATCTCGCATTAAACAAAATCCAGATACAATGTTCATGCTCAAACTTGGCACTAAATAACAATTATTGAGGTTTAAAACTAATCCCATAGGTAAATGTAGAGGTAGCGTGCCGACAGCGATCACATCGACCTTGGAACCATTCCCGACGTGCATCGTCACCTCGTCCTTCGCCAGTCTCCGCTTGTTCCGCAACTCCTGCTGTGAGTTACAAATGTGAGCAACGACACCGGTATCAAATACCCAGGAGTTACTACGAGTACTGGTAAGGTACACATCAATTACATGTATATCAAATATACCTTTAGTATTGCCGGCCTTCTTGTCCGCTAAGTATTTGGGGTAGTTCCGCTTCCAGTGACCCTTCCCTTTGCAATAAAAGCACTCAGTCTCAGGCTTGGGTCCATTTTTGACTTCTTCCCGGCAACTGGCTTACCGGGCACGATAGCATCTTTGCCGTCCTTCTTGATGTTCTTCTTACCATTGCCCTTCTTGAACTTGGTGGTTTTATTGACCATCAAAACTTGATGTTCTTTCTTGATTTCTACCTCTGCTGACTTCAGCATTGAAAATACTTCAGGAATAGTTTTCACCATCCCCTGCATATTGTAGTTCATCACAAAGCTCTTGTAGCTCGGTGGGAGCGACTGAAGGATTCTGTCAATGACCGCCTCGTCCGGGAGGGTAATGTCCAGCTGGGCAGGTTGTTGTGCAACCCAGACATTTTGAGTATGTGCTCACTGACAGAACTGTTTTCCTCCATCTTACAACTATAGAACTTGTTGGAGACCTCATATCTCTCGACCCGGGCATGAGCTTGGAAAACCATTTTCAGCTCCTCGAACATCTCATATGCTCCGTGTTGCTCAAAACGCTTTTGGAGCCCCGGTTCTAAGCTGTAAAGCATGCCACACTGAACGAGGGAGTAATCATCAGCACGTGACTGCCAAGGGTTCATAACGTCTTGGTTCTCTGGGATGGGTGCTTCACCTAGCGGTCCTTCTAGGACATATGCTTTCTTGACAGCTATGAGGATGATCCTCAGGTTCCGGACCCAGTCCGTATAGTTGCTGCCATCATCTTTCATCTTGGTTTTCTCTAGGAACGCGTTGAAGTTCATGTTGACATGAGCATTGGCCGTTTGATCTACAAGACATATTTTGCAAAGATTTTAGACTAAGTTCATGATAATTAAGTTCATCTAATCAAATTATTTAATGAACTCCCACTCAGATTTGACATCCCTCTAGTCATCTAAGTGTTACATGATCCGAGTCAACTAGGCCGTGTCCGATCATCACGTGAGACGGACTAGTCATCATCGGTGAACATCTCCATGTTGATCGTATCTTCCATACGACTCATGTTCGACCTTTCGGTCTCTGTGTTCCGAGGCCATGTCTGTACATGCTAGGCTCGTCAAGTTAACCCTAAGTGTTTTTGCATGTGTAAAACTGTCTTACACCCGTTGTATGTGAACGTAAGAATCTATCACACCCGATCATCACGTGGTGCTTCGAAACGACGAACTTTAGCAACGGCGCATAGTTAGGGGGAACACTTTCTTGAAATTATTATAAGGGATCATCTTATTTACTATCGTCGTTCTAAGTAAACAAGATGCATAAACATAATAAACATCACACGCAATTATATAGTAGTGACATGATATGGCCAATATCATATAGCTCCTTTGATCTCCATCTTCGGGGCTCCATGATCATCTTCGTCACCGGCATGACACCATGATCTCCATCATCATGATCTCCATCATCGTGTCTGCATGAAGTTGCTCGCCAACTATTACTTCTACTACTATGGCTAACGGTTTAGCAATAAAGTAAAGTAATTACATGGCGTTAAATCATTGACACGCAGGTCATACAATAATTAAGACAACTCCTATGGCTCCTGCCGGTTGTCATACTCATCGACATGCAAGTCGTGATTCCTATTACAAGAACATGATCTCATACATCACAATATATCATTCATCATTCATCACAACTTTTGGCCATATCACATCACAAAGAAATTGCTGCAAAAACAAGTTAGACGTCCTCTAATTGTTGTTGCATCTTTTACGTGGCTGCAATAGGGTTCTAGCAAGAACGTTTTCTTACCTACGAATAACCACAACGTGATTTGTCAACTTCTATTTGCCCTTCATAAGTACCCTTTTCATCGAATCCGCTCCAACTAAAGTGGGAGAGACAGACACCCGCTAGCCACCTTATGCAACTAGTGCATGTCAGTCGGTGGAACCTGTCTCACGTAAGCGTACGTGTAAGGTCGGTCCGGGCCGCTTCATCCCACAACACCGCTGAAGCAAGATAAGACTAGTAGTGGCAAGAAAGTTGACAACATCTACGCCCACAACAAATTTGTGTTCTACTCGTGCAATAGAGAACTACGCATAGACCTAGCTCATGATGCCACTGTTGGGGAACGTTGCATAAAATAAATTTTTTCTACGTTCACCAAGATCAATCTATGAGTTCATCTAGCAACGAGAGAGAGGAGTGCATCTACATACCCTTCTAGATCGCGCACGGAATCGTTCAAGAGAACGGGGTTGAGGGAGTCATTCTCGTCGTGATCCAAATCACCGGAGATCCTAGCGCCGAATGGACGGCACCTCCGCGTTCAACACACGTACGATCAGAATGACGTCTCCTCCTTCTTGATCCATCAAGGGGAAAGGAGAGGTTGTTGAAGATCCAGCAGCACGACGGCGTGGTGGTGGATGCAGCAGGGTTCCGGCAGGGCTTCGCCAAGCGACTACGGGAGGAGGAGGTGTAGCAGGGGAGAGGGAGGCACCAAGACTTCAGGGTGCGGCTGCCCTCCCTTCCCCCTTTATATAGGCCCCCTGGGGGCGGGCGCCGGACCTGGAGATGGGATCTCCCAAGGGGGTGGCGGCCAGGGGGGTGGAGTGCCCCCAAGGCAAGTGGAGGCGCCCCCCCACCCTAGGGTTTCCAACCCTAGGCGCAGGGGGCCCAAGGGGGGGCGCACCTGCCCACTAGGGGCTGTTTACCCTCCCACTTCAGCCCACGGGGCCCTCCGGGATAGGTGGCCCCACCTGGTGGACCCCTGGGACCCTTCCGGTGGTCCCGGTACAATACCGGTGACCCTCGAAGCTCTCCCGATGGCCGAAACTGCACTTCCTATATATAATTCTTTACCTCAGGACCTTTCCGGAACTCCTCATGACGTCCGGGATCTCATCCGGGACTCCGAACAACTTTCGGTTCGATGCATACTCATATTCATACAACCCTAGCGTCACCGAACCTTAAGTGTGTAGACCCTACGGGTTCGGGAGACATGCAGACATGACCGAGACGGCTCTCTGGCCAATAACCAACAGCGGGATCTAGATACCCATGTCGGCTCCCACATACTCCTCGATGATCTCATCGGATGAACCACGATGTCGAGGATTTAAGCAACCCCGTATACAATTCCCTTTGTCAATCGGTATGTTGCTTGCCCGAGATTCGATCGTCGGTATCCCAATACCTCGTTCAATCTCGTTACCGACAAGTCACTTTACTCGTACCGTAATGCATGATCCCGTGACCAGACACTTGGTCACTTTGAGCTCATTATTATGATGAATTACCGAGTGGGCCCAGAGGTACCTCTCCGTCATACGGAGTGACAAATCCCAGTCTCAATCCGTGTCAACCCAACAGACACTTTCGAAGATACCTGTAGTGCACCTTTATAGTCACCCAGTTACATTGTGACGTTTGGTACACCCAAAGCACTCCTACGGTATCCGGGAGTTACACGATCTCATGGTCTAAGGAAAAGATACTTGACATTGGAAAAGCACTAGCAAACGAACTACACGATCTTTGTGCTATGCTTAGGATTGGGTCTTGTCCATCACATCATTCTCCTAATGATGTGATCCCGTTATCAATGGCATCCAATGTCCATAGTCAGGAAACCATGACTATCTCTTGATCAACGAGCTAGTCAACTAGAGGCTCACTAGGGACATGTTGTGGTCTAAGTATTCACACGTGTATTACGATTTCCGGATAATACAAGGGCTGAAAGGGATGCAAGGCACGTATTGTATTGTTGCCATCGAGGATAAAAAGATGGGGCTTATATCATATTGCTTGAGTTTATCCCTCTACATCATGTCATCTTTCTTAATTCGTTACTCTGTTCTTATGAACTTAATACTCTAGATGCATGCTGGATAGCAGTCGATGTGTGGAGTAATAGTAGTAGATGCAGGCAGGAGTTGGTCTACTTGTCGCGGACGTGATGCCTATATACATGATCATGCCTAGATAATCTCATAATTATTCGCTTTTTTATCAATTGCTCGATAGTAATTCGTTCACCCACCGTAATACTTATGCTATCTTGAGAGAAGCCACTAGTGAAACCTATGTCCCCCGGGTATATCTTTTATCATATAAGCTTTCAATCAACTTTTATTTGCATCTTTACTTTTTGCGTCTATATTATAAAATACCAAAAATATATTTATCTTATCATACTATCTCTATCAGATCTCACTTTTGCAAGTGGTCGTGAAGGGATTGACAACCCCTTTATTGCGTTGGTTGCGAGTTCTTTGTTTGTTTGTGTAGGTGCGTGGGACTTTTGAGGAGCCTCCTATTGGATTGATACCTTCGTTCTCAAAAACTGAGGGAAATACTTACGCTACTATTGTTGCATCACCCTTTCCTCTTCAAGGAAAACCAACGCAAGCTCAAGACGTAGCAAGAAGGATTTCTGGCGCCGTTGCCGGGGAGGTCTTCGCTCAAGTCAAGACATACCAAGTACCCATCACAAACTCATCTCCCTCGCATTTACATTATTTGCCATTTGGCTCTTGTTTTCCTGTCCGCCACTTCACCTTTGCCGTTTTATTTGTCCTCTCTTTCCCAATATCTCTCTCTTTTTCGTTTGCCTTTTTCTGTTTGCTTGTGTGTTGGATTACTTTTTGCGATGGCACAAGATAATACAAAATTGTGTGATTTCTCCAATACCAATAATAATGATTTCCTTAGTACTCCGATTGCTCCTCTTAATGATGTTGAGTCTTGTGAAATCAATACTGTTTTGCTGAATCTTGTTATGAAAGATCAATTCACCGGCCTTCCTAGTGAAGATGCCGCTACTCATCTAAACAACTTTGTTGATTTGTGTGATATGCAAAAGAAGAAAGATACGGATAATGATATTGTTAAATTGAAGTTATTTCCGTTTTCACTTAGAGATCGAGCTAAAGTTTGGTTTTCGTCTTTGCCTAAAAATAGTATTGATTCTTGGAACAAGTGCAAAGATACTTTTATCTCTAAGTATTTTCCTCCCACTAAGATTATCACTCTTAGGAACGATATGAATTTTAAACAACTTGATCATGAGCATGTTGCAAAATCTTGGGAAAGAATGAAATTGATGATTCGCAATTGCCCTACTCATGTTTTGAATCTATGGATGATCATACAAAAAAATTATGCCGGTTTGAACTTTGCTTCTAGAAATATTTTAGATTCGGCCACGGGAGGCACGTTTATGGAAATCATGTTAGGAGATGCTACAAAACTTCTTGATAATATTATGGCTAATTATTCTCAATGGCACACCAAAAGATCTTCTAGTAAAAAGGTGCATGCTATAGAAGAAATCAATATTTTGAGTGGAAAGATGGACGAACTTATGAAGTTGTTTGCTACTAAAAATACTCCTATTGATCCCAATGATATGCATTTGTCTACTTTGATTGAGAATAATAATGAATCTATGGATGTGAATTTTGTTGGTAGGAATATTATTGGGAACAATGCTTATAGAGGAAACTTTAATTCTAGATTGTTCCCTAGTAATTCCTCTAATAATTATGGAAATTCCTACAATAATTCTTATGGTAATTTTAATAAGATGTCCTGTGATTTTCAAAATAGTGTGAAAGAATTTATGATTTCTCAAAAGAATTTTAATGCCTTGTTTGAAGAAAAATTGCTCAAAGTTGATGACTTGGCTAGGAACGTTGATAGACTTTCGCTTGATGTTGATTCTCTTAAACTTAGAACTACTCCTCCTAAGCATGATATCAATGAGTCTCTCAAAGCAATGAGAATTTCCATCGATGAGTGCAAGGAAAGAACCGCTAGATTGCGTGCTAAGAAAGATTGCTTTGTAAAGGAGTGTTCTTCTAGTTTGCATGAAAATAATGATGAAGATCTTAAAGTTATTGATGTGTCTCCTATTAGATCTTTGTTTTGCAATATGAATCTTGATAATGATGGGACTGGAGATGAGTCAACTTTATTTAGAAGGCGTCCCAAGAATTCGGAGTTTTTAGATCTTGATGCTAAATTTGGTAAAAGTGGGATTGGAGAGGTCATGACTTTAAATAGTATTGAACCCACTATCTCGGATTTCAAGGAATTTGATTATGATAATTGTTCTTTAGAAAGTTGTATTTCCTTGTTGCAATCCGTTGTTAGTTCTCCTCGTGCTTATAGTCAAAATAAAGCTTTTAGCAAACATATCGTTGATGCCTTGATGCTATCTTTTAATGAAAAACTTAATTTGGAAGTTTCTATACCTAGAAAACTTAATGATGAGTGGGAACCTACTATGAAGATTAAAATTAAAGATCATGAGTGTTTTGCTTTGTGTGATTTGGGTGATAGTGTTTACACGATTCCGAAAACTTTATGTGATATTCTAGGTTTCCATGATCTTGATGATTGCTCTTTAAATTTGCACCTTGCGGATTCCACCGTTAAAAAGCCAATGGGAAGGATCAAAGATGTTCTCATTGTTGCAAATAGAAATTTGGTGCCCATAGATTTTATCGTTCTTGATATAGATTGCAATCTTTATTGCCCTATTATTCTTGGTAGACCTGTCCTTAGAATGTTTGGTGCGATTATTGATATGAAGGAAGGGAATATTAGATTCCAATTTCCATTAAAGAAAGGCATGGAGCACTTTCCAAGAAAGAAAGTCAAATTACCTTATGAATCTATCATGCGAGCTACCTATGAATCAAGTGCCAAAGATGGCACTACTTAAATCTATCTTCGCTTTTATGCCTAGCTAGGGGCGTTAAACGATAGCGTTAGTTGGGAGGCAACCCAATTTTCTTTGTGTCTTTTGTTTTTGTTTTTGTTTAGTAATAAGGAGATGTTTCTCAATTATGGAGGTGATAAAGAGTTCGTCATAAAGAGTTACATCGGTGCAAGCTTTTACACTGATCCAGATGACTCTAAGTCTCAATCTGGATACATATTGAAAGTGGGAACAATTAGGTAGAGTAGCTCCATGCAGAGCATTGTAGACATAGAATATTTGCAAAATACATACGGCTCTAAATGTGACAGACTCGTTGACTAAACTTCTCTCACGAGCAAAACATGATCATACCTTAGTTCTCTTTGGTTGTTAATTACATAGCGATGTGAACTAGATTATTGAGTCTAGTAAACCCTTTGGGTGTTGGTCACATGACGATGTGAACTATGATTGTTAATCACATACAGATGTGCATATTGGTGTTAAATCACATGATGATGTGAACTAGATTATTAACTCTAGTACAAGTGGGAGACTGAAGGAAATATGCCCTAGAGGCAATAATAAAGTTATTATTTATTTCCTTATTTCATGATAAATATTTATTATTCATGCTAGAATTGTATTAACCAGAAACATAATACATGTGTCAATACATAGACAAACATAGTGTCACTAGTATGCTTCTACTTGACTAGCTCATTAATCAAAGATGGTTAAGTTTATTAACCATAGACATGAGTTGTCATTTGATTAACGAGATCACATCATTAGGAGAATGATGTGATTGACTTGACCCATTCCATTAGCTTAGCACTTGATCGTTTAGTATGTTGCTATTGCTTTCTTCATGACTTATACATGTTCCTAGGACTATGAGATTATGCAACTCCCATTTACCGGAGGAACACTTTGTGTGCTACCAAACGTCACAACGTAACTGGGTGATTATAAAGGTGCTCTACAGGTGTCTCCGAAGGTACTTGTTGAGTTGGCGTATTTCGAGATTGGGATTTGTCACTCCGATTGTCGGAGAGGTGTCTCTAGGCCATCTCGGTAATGCACATCACTATAAGCCTTGCAAGCAATGTAACTAATGAGTTAGTTGCGGGATGATGCATTACATGACGAGTAAAGAGACTTGCCGGTAACGAGATTGAACTAGGTATTGAGATACCAACGATCGAATCTCGGTAAGTAACATACCGATGACAAAGGGAACAACGTATGTTGTTATGCGGTTTGAACGATAAAGATCTTCGTAGAATATGTGGGAACCAATATGAGCATCCAGGTTCCGCTATTGGTTGTTGATCGGAGACGTGTCTCGGTCATGTCTACATAATTCTTGAACCTGTAGGGTCCGCACGCTTAAAGTTCGGTGACAATTTATATTATGAGTTATGTGTTTTTGATGTACCGAAGGTAGTTCGGAGTCCCGTATGAGATCAGGGACATGAGGAGGAGTCTCGCAATGGTCTATACATAAAGATCGATATATTGTACGACTATATTCGGACATCGGAAAGGTTCCGAATGATTCGGGTACTTATCGGAGTACCGGAGAGTTACGGGAATTCGCCGGGGAGTATATGGGCCTTATTGGGCTTTAGGGGAAAGAGAGAGGGGAGGGGTTGCGCCCCCTCCTTCGTTCTCTCCTCTCTTCCCTTTCCTTGACTCCTACTCCTACTACATGGAAGGGGGGGAATCCTACGCCCACTGGGAGTAGGACTCCCCAGGGCGCGCCATAGAGAGGGTCGGCCCCTCCTCTCCTCTCATCCTTTATATACTGAGGCAAGGGACACCCCATGAACACACAAGTTGATCTGTTGATCTCTCCCAGCTGTGTGCGGTGCCCCCCTCCACCATATTCCACCTCGGTAATATCGTACCGGTGCTTAGGCAAAGTGCTGCGTTGGTAGCATCATCAACACTGTCATCACACCGTCGTGCTGATGGAACTCTCCCACAAAGCTCCGCTGGATCGGAGTTCGTGGGACGTCATCGAGTTGAACGTGTGCTGAACTCGAAGGTGCGGTACATTCGGTACTTGGATCGGCCGGATCGTGAAGACGTATGACTACATCAACTGTGTTGTGCTAACGCTTCCGCTTTCGGTCTACGAGGGTACGTGGACTTACTCTCCCCGCTCGTTGCTATCCATCACCATGATCTTGCGTGTGCGTAGGAATTTTTTGAAATTACTACGTTCCCCAACAGTGGCATCCGAGCCTGGTTTTATGCGTAGATGTTATATGCATGAGTAGAACACACGTGAGTTATGGCGGTACAAGTCATACTGCTTACCAGCATGTCATGCTTTGGTTCAACGGTATTGTTGGATGAAGTGGCCCGGACTGACATTACGCGTACACTTACACGAGACTGGTTCTACCGACGTGCTTTGCACACAGGTGGCTGGCAGGTGTCAGTTTCTCCAACTTTAGTTGAATCGAGTGTGGCTACGCCCGGTCCTTGTTGAAGGTTAAAACAACACTAACTCGGCAAAATATCGTTGTGGTTTTGATGCGTAGGTAAGAACGGTTCTTGCTCAGCCCGTAGCAGCCACGTAAAACTTGCAACAACAAAGTAGAGGACGTCTAACTTGTTTTTGCAGGGCATGTTGTGATGTGATATGGTCAAGACGTGATGAGAAATAAGTTGTTGTATGAGATGATCATGTTTTGTTGAAGTTATCGGCAACTGGCAGAAGCCTTATGGTTGTCTCTTTATTGCATAAGATGCAAGCGCCAAATAATTGCTTTACTTTATCACTATGTGATAGCAATAATTGCAAGAGCAATAGTTGGTGAGACGACCATGTGACGACACATTGATATAGATCAAGATGATGGAGATCATGGTGTCGTGCCGGTGACGATAGAGATCATGACAGTACTTTGGAGATGGAGATCAAAGGCGCAAGATGATCATGGCCATATCTTGTCACATATTTTGATTGCGTATGATGTTTATCTTTTATACATCTTATTTTACTTAGTTCGACGGTAGCTTTATAAGATGATTCCTTACTAAAATTTCAAGGTATAAGTGTTCTCCTTGAGTATGCACCGTTGCGACAGTTCTTTGTGGTGAGACACCACGTGATGATCGGGTGTGATAAGCTCTACGTTCCAATACATTGGGTGTAAGACAGTTTTGCACATGCAGAATACTCAGGTTAAACTTGACGAGCCTAGCATATGCAGATATGGCCTCGGAACATTGGAGACCGAAAGGTCGAGCGTGAATCATATAGTAGATATGATCAACATAGTGATGTTCACCATTGAAAACTACTCCATCTCACATGATGATCGGACATGGTTTAGTTGATTTGGATCACGTGATCACTTAGATGATTAGAGGGATGTCTATCTAAGTGGGAGTTCTTAAGTAATATGATTAATTGAACTTTAATTTATCATGAACTTAGTCCTGATAGTATTTTGCAAATTATGTTGTAGATCAATAGCTCGCGTTGTTGCTTCCCTATGTTTTATATGTGTTCCTAGAGAAAACTAAGTTGAAAGATGATAGTAGCAATGATGTGGACTGGGTCCGTGATCTGAGGTTTATCCTGATTGCTGCATAGAAGAATTATGTCCTTGCTGCACCGCTAGGTGACAGATCTATTGCAGGAGCAGATGCCGACGTTATGAACGTTTGGCTAGCTCAATATGATGACTACTTGATAGTTTAGTGCACCATGCTTAACGGCTTAGAATGGGGACTTCAAATACGTTTTGAACGTCATGGACCATATGAGATGTTCCAGAAGATGAAGTTAATATTTCAAGCAAATACCCTTGTTGAGAGATATGAAGTCTCCAACAAGTTCTATAGCTAAACGATGGAGGAGAATAGCTCAAGCAGTGAACATGTGCTCAGATTGTCTGGGTACTACAATCGCTTGAATCAAGTGGGAGTTAATCTTCTAGATAAGATAGTGATTGACAGAGTTCTCTAGTCACCATCACCAAGTTGCTAGAACTTTGTGATGAACTATAGTATGCAAGGGATGACGAAAACGATTCCCGGTCTCTTCGTGATGTTGAAATCGATGAAGGTAGAAATCAAGAAAGAGCATCAAGTGTTGATGATTGACAAGACCACTAGTTTCAAGAAAAGGGCAAAGGGAAAGAAAGGGAATTTCAAGTAGAATGACAAGCAAGTTGTCACTCCCGTGAAGAAGCCCAAAGTTGGACCAAAGCCTGAAATAGAGTGCTTCTACTGCAAAGAAAATGGTCACTGGAAGTGGAAATACCCTGAATATTTGGTGGATAAGTAGGATGGTAAAGTGAACAATGGTATATTTGATATACAGTTTATTGATGTGTACCTTACTAGTGTTTATAGTAGCCCCTGAGTATTTGATACTTGTTCGGTTGCTAAAAATTAGTAACTCAAAATAGGAGTTACAGAATAAACAAAGACTAGTTGAGGGTGAAGTTACGATGTGTGTTGGAAGTAGTTCCAAGATTGATATGATCATCATCGCACAACCCCTATACTTTCGGGATTAGTGTTGAACCTAAATAAATGTTATTTGGCATTTGCGTTGAGCATGAATATGATTTGATCATGTTTATTGAAATACGGTTATTCATTTAAAGTCAAAGAATAATTGTTGTTCTGTTTACATGAATAAAACCTTTGATGGTCATACATCCAATGAAAACAGTTTGTTGGATCTCGATCGTAGTGATACACAAATTCATAATATTGATGTCAAAAGATGCAAAGTTGATAATGATAGTGCAACTTATTTGTGGCATTGCCGTTTGGGTCATATCGGTGTAAAGCGCATGAAGAAACTCCATAAAGATGGATTTTCAGAATCACTTGGTTATGAATCATTTGATGCTTGCGAACCGTGCCTTTTGGGCAAGATAACTAAAACTCCGTTTTCCGGAACAATGGAACGAGCTACTGACTTGTTGGAAATAATACATACCGATGTATGCGGTCCAATGAGTATTGATGATTGTGGCGATATCGTTATTTTCTGACCTTCACAAATGATTCGAGCAGATATGAGTATATCTACTTAATGAAGCACAAGTCTGAAACATTTGAAAAGTTCAAAGAATTTCAGAAGTGAAGTGGAGAATCATCGTAACAAGAAAATAAAGTTTCTACAATCTGATCATAGAGGAGAATATTTGAGTTACGAGTTTGGCCTTCATATAAAACAATGTGGAATAGTTTCACAGCTCATGCCACCTGGAACACCACAGCGTTATGGTGTGTCCGAACATCGTAACCGCACTTTATTGGATATGGTGCAATCTATGATGTATCTTACCGATTTACCACTATCGTTTTGGGTTATGCATTAGAGACAGCTGCATTCACTTTAAATAGGGCACCATCAAAATCCGTTGAGACGACGCCTTATGGACTGTGGTTTGGCAAGAAACCAAAGTTGTCGTTTCTTAAAGTTTGGGGTTGTGATGCTTATGTGAAAAAGTTTCAACCTGATAAGCTCGAACCCAAATCGGAGAACTGCATCTTCATAGAATACCCAAAGGAAACTGTTGGGTACACCTTCTATCACAGATCGGAAGGCAAGATATTCGTTGCTAAGATGGATCCTTTCTAGAGAAGGAGTTTCTCTCGAAAGAACTGAGTGGGAGGATGATACGTCCATTTTGCATCATGCTTTTATGATAATATTTATTGCATTATGGGCTGTTATTTCACGTTATGTCACAATACTTATGGCTATTCTCTCTTATATTACAAGGTTTACATGAAGAGGGAGAATGACGGTAGCTGGAATTCTGGGCTGGAAAAGGAGCAAATATTGGAGGCCTATTCTACGCAACTCCAAAAGTCCTGAAACTCCACGGAATACCTTAAAATAAATAATGAAAAATCGTCGCCAAAGATGAAGGCTAGGGGGCCCACACCCTGCTCACGAGGGTGGGGGGCGCGCCCCCTGGTGGCTCTCCGACGCCCATCTTCTCCTATATGAAGTCTTTCGATGAGAAAAAAATAGAAGGCAACCTTTCAGGACGAGACTCCGCCGCCACGAGGCAGAACCTTGGCGGAACCAATCTAGGGCTCAGGCGGAGCTGTTCTGCCAGGGACAATTCCCTCCGGGAGGGGGAAATCATCACCATCGTCATCACCAACGCTCCTCTCATCGGGAGAGGGCCATCTCCATCAACATCTTCACCAGCACCATCTCATCTCCAAACCCTAGTTCATCTCTTGTATCCAATTCTTGTCTCCAAGTCCGAGATTGGTGCTAGCAGTTTGCTAGTAGTGTTAATTACTCCTTGTAGTTGATGCTAGTTGGTTTATTTGGTGGAAGATCATATGTTCAGATCCTTTATGCACTTTATTACCCCTCTGATTATGAACATGAATATGCTTTGTGATTAATTACGTTTGTTCCCGAGGACAAGGGAGAAGTCTTGCTATTAGTAGTCATGTGAATTTGGTGTTCGTTCGATATTTTGATGAGATGTATGTTGTCTAGCCTCTAGTGGTGTTATGTGAACGTCGACTACATAACACTTCACCATTATTTGGGCATAGAGGAAGGCATTGTGAAGTAATAAGTAGATGATTGGTTGCTAGAGTGACAAAAGCTTAAACCCTAGTTTATGCGTTGCTTCGTAAGGGGCTGATTTGGATCCATATGTTTCATGCTATGTTTAGGTTTACCTTAATACTTTTGTTGTAGTTGCGGATGCTTGCAATAGAGGTTAATCATAAGTGGGATGCTTGTCCAAGTAAGGGCAGTACCCAAGCACCGGTCCACCCACATATCAAATTATCAAAGTACCGAACGTGAATCATATGAACGTGATGAAAACTAGCTTGACGATATTCCCATGTGTCCTCGGGAGCACTTTTCCTATTATAAGAGTTTGTCTAGGCTTGTCCTTTGCTACAAAAAGGATTGGGCCACCTTGCTGCACTTTATTTACTTTTTTTACTTGTTGCTCGTTACAATTTATCTTATCACAAAACTATCTGTTACCACTTATTTCAGTACTTGCAGAGAACACCTTGCTGAAAACCGCTTATCATTTCCTTCTGCTCCCCATTGGGTTCAACACTCTTACTTATCGAAAGGACTACGATAGATCCCCTATACTTGTGGGTCATCAAGACTCTTTTCTGGCGCCGTTGCTGGGGAGTGAAGCGCCTTTGGTAGGTGGAATTTGGTAAGGAAAAATTTATTTAGTGTGCTGAAATTTTCTGTCACTTGTTACTATGGAAAGTAATTGTCTGAGGGGCTTGTTCGGGGTATCTTCACACCGTCCAGCAGAGCAAAGAGTTGCTCCTCAACCTACTCAACCTACTAAACCTATTTAAAATGAAACTCCTTTTGAGATTCCTTCGGGTTTGATGGAAAAACTGCTAGCTAACACTTTTACAGGGGATGGAACAAAGCATCCTGATGAACATCTACGCTATGTGGATGATGTTTGTGGACTATTTAAGCTTGCAGGTATATCCGATGATGTTGTTAAGAAGAAGGCTTTCCCTTTATCTTTAAAGGGAGACACATTGACATGGTATAGGCTATGTGATGATACAAGATCATGGAACTATAAAAGATTGAAATTGGAATTTCATCAAAAGTATTACCCTATGCATCTTGTTCATCGTGATCGCAATTATACATATAATTTTTGGCCTCGCGAAGGAGAAAGCATCGCTCAAGCTTGGGGGAGGCTTAAATCAATGTTATATTCATGCCCCAATCATGAGCTTGCAAGAGAAGTAATTATGCAAAGTTTTTATGCTCGGCTTTCTGATAACAATCGCTCCATGCTCGATACTTCTTGTGCTGGCTCTTTTATGATGAAGACTATTGAATTCTGATGGAATTTATTGGATAGAATTAAACGCAGCTCTGAAGAATGGGACCTCGACAAAGGTAAGGAGTCAGGTATGACACCTAAGTTTGATTGTGTTAAATCCTTTATGGATACCGATATTTTCCATAAGTTTAGCACTAAATATGGACTTGACTCTGAGATAGTAGCTTCTTTTTGTGAATCTTTTGCTACTTATGTTGATGTCCCCAAGGAGAAGTGATTTAAATATCATCCTCCCATAGAAGTAAAAGTAGTTGCACCTATTAAAGTTGAAGAAAAGATTGTCACTTATAACGATCCTATTGTTCCCACTTCTGATGTTTAGAAACCACCTTTCCCTGTTAGAATGAAGGATCATGCTAAAGCTTTAGTTGTTGTTCATAAAAGCAATATTAGAACTTATACACCTCCTGAGCAAGTCAAAGTAGAACCTAATATTGCTATTGTTAAAGATCTCTTGTATGATAATATCGATGGGCATGTTATTCAATTCCAGGGTGAAACTGCTAGAATTGCTAAACCTTGTGATAAAGATAAACATAGACCTGTGGTAGGCGTGCCTGTTATTTCTATTAAAATAGGAGATCATTGTTATCATGGCTTGTGTGATATGGGTGCTAGTGCTAGTGTTATACCCATTGCCTTATACAAAGAAATTTCCCATGATATTGCACCTGCTTAGTTAGAAGCTATTGATGTTACAATTAAACTTGCCAATAGAGATACTATTTCTCCAATGGGAATTGTTAGAGATGTTGAAGTCTTGTGTGGGAAAACCAAATACCCCGCTGATTTTCTTGTTCTTGGTTCTCCGCAAGATAGCTTTTGTCCCATTATATTTGGTAGACCCTTCTTGAATACTGTGAATGCTAAGATAGACTGCAAAAAGAATGTTGTTACTATTGGCTTGGATGATATGGTTCATGAGTTTAATTTCTCTAAATTTAGTAAACAACATCGTGAGGAAGAATTGCCTAGTAAGGATGAAATTATTGGTATTGCTTCCATTGATGTACCTCCTAGTGATCCTTTAGAACATTATTTGCTAGACCATGAAAATGATATGTTCCAGAATGAAAGAAGGGAAATAGATGAAGTATTCTTTAAACAGGAACCTATTTTGCAACACAATTTGCATGTTGAAATCCTAGGGGATCCTCCTCCACCCAAGGGTGATCCCGTGTTTGAGCTTAAACTGTTGCCTGATAATCTTAAATATGCTTATCTTGATGAAAAGAAAATATATCCTGTCATTATTAGCGCTAAACTTTCAGAGCATGAAGAAGAAAGATTATTGAAAACTCTGAAGAAGCACCGTGCCGCTATTGGATATACACTTGATGATCTTAAGGGCATTAGTCCCACTCTATGTCAACATAAAATAAATTTGGAATCGGATGCCAAACCAGTTTGTGATCCTCAACGACGTTTGAATCCTAAAATGAAAGAAGTGGTAAGAAAAGAAATACTCAAGCTTCTGGAGACAGGTATAATTTATCCTGTTGCTGATAGTTAGTGGGTAAGTCATGTCCATTGTGTCCCTAAGAAGGGAGGCATTACTGTTGTCCCTAATGATAAAGATGAATTGATTCCGCAAAGAATTATCACAGGCTATAGGATGATAATTGATTTCCGCAAATTAAATAAGGCTACTAAGAAAGATCATTACCCCTTACCTTTTATTGATCAAATGCTAGAAATATTATGCAAACATACACACTATTGCTTTTAGATGGTTATTCCGGTTTCTCTCAAATACCTGTGTCGGCTAAAGATCAATCAAAGACTACTTTTACATGCCCTTTTGGTACTTTTGCTTATAGACGTATGACTTTCGGTTTATGTAATGCACCTGCTATCTTTCAAAGATGCATGATGGCTATATTCTCTGACTTTTGCGAAAAGATTTGTGAGGTTTTCATGGACGCCATTTCCGTCTATGGCTCCTCTTTTGATGATTGCTTGAGCAATCTTGCTCGAGTTTTGCAGAGATGTAAAGAAACTAATCTTTTCTTGAATTGGGAAAAGTGCCACTTTATGGTTAATGAAGGTATTGTCTTGGGGCACAAAGTTTCTGAAAGAGGTATTGAAGTTGATAAAGCCAAGGTTGATGCTATTGAAAAGATGCCATGTCCCAAGGACATCAAAGGTATAAGAAGTTTCCTTGGTCACGCCGGATTTTATAGGAGGTTCATTAAGGACTTCTCAAAAATTTCTCGGCCTCTGACTAATTTATTAAAAAAAGATGTACCATTTGTCTTTGATGATGATTGTGTAGAAGCATTTGAAATACTTAAGAAAGCATTAGTCTCTGCACCTGTTGTTCAGCCACCCGATTGGAATTTACCCTTTGAAATTATGTGTGATGCTAGTGATTATGCTATAGGTGCTATTCTAGGGAAAAGAGTTGATAAGAAATTGAATGTTATCCATTATGCTAGTAAGGCTCTAGACAATGATCAAAGAAACTATGCTACTACCGAAAAGGAACTTCTAGCAGTCGTATTTGCTTGTGATAAATTCAGACCCTATATTGTTGATTCTAAAGTTTCACACTGATCATGCTGCTATTAAATATCTTATGGAAAAGAAGGATGCAAAGCCTAGACTCATTAGATGTGTTCTCTTGCTGCAAGAATTTGATTTTCATATTGTTGATAGAAAAGGAGCTGAGAACCCCGTTGAAGATAACTTATCTAGGCTAGAGAATGTTCTTGATGACCCACTACCTATTGATGATAGCTTTCCTGATGAGCAATTAAATGTCATAAGCACTTCTCGTAGCACTCCTTGGTATGCTGATTATGCTAATTACATTGTCGCTAAATTTATACCACCTAGCTTCACATACCAACAAAAGAAAAAGTTTTTCTATGACTTGAGACATTACTTTTGGGATGACCCACATCTTTATAAAGAAGGAGTAGATGGTGTCATTAGACGTTGTGTACCTGAGCATGAACAGGAACAGATCCTACACAAGTGTCACTCCGAAGCTTATGGAGGACACCATGCTGGAGATAGAACTGCACATAAGGTATTGCAATCTGGTTTTTATTAGCCTACTCTCTTCAAGGATGCCCGTAAGTTTGTTTTGTCTTGCGATGAATGTCAAAGAATTGGTAATATTAGTAGACGTCAAGAAATGCCTATGAATTATTCACTTGTTATTGAACCATTTGATGTTTGGGGCTTTGATTATATGGGACATTTTCCTGCCTCTAATGGATACACACATATTTTAGTTGTTCTTGATTACGTTACTAAGTGGGTAGAAGCTATTCCAACTAGTAGTGCTGATCATAACACTTCTATTAAAATGCTTAAGGAAGTTATTTTTCCGAGGTTTGGAGTCCCTAGATATTTAATGACTGATGGTGGTTCACACTTTATTCATGGTGCTTTCCGTAAGATGCTTGCTAAATATGACGTTAATCATAGGATTGCATCTCCTTATCACCCGCAGTCCAGTGGTCAAGTAGAATTGAGCAATAGAGAGCTCAAATTAATTTTGCAAAAGACTGTTAATAGGTCTAGAAGAATTGGTCCAAGAAACTTGATGATGCATTATGGGCCTATAGAACTGCATATATAAATCCTAAGGGTATATCTCCGTACAAAATGGTCTATGGAAAAGCTTTTCACTTACCTCTCGAACTAGAACATAAGGCATACTGGGCTATTAAAGAGCTCAACTATGATTTCAAACTTGCCGGTGAGAAGAGGTTATTTGATATTAGCTCACTTGATGAATGGAGAACCCAAGCTTATGAAAATGCCAAGTTGTTTAAAGAAAAGGTCAAAAGATGGCATGACAAAAGGATACAAAAGCGTGAGTTTAATGTAGGTGATTATGTATTGTTATACAACTCTCGTTTAAGATTTTTTGCAGGAAAACTTCTCTCCAAGTGGGAAGGTCCCTACGTTATCGAGGAGGTCTATCGTTCCGGTGCCATAAAAATCAACAACTTCGCAGGCACAAATCCAAAGGTGGTAAACGGTCAAAGGATCAAACACTATATCTCAGGTAATCCGATAAATGTTGAAACTAATATTATTGAAATCGTAATCCCGGAGGAATACATAAGGGACACTTTCCAGCCCGCTTCAGACTCCGAAAAGGAATAGGTATGTGGTACGGTAAGTAAACCGACTCCAAAACAATTTTTAAGGCAATATTTCTCCGTTTTGGAATATTTAGAAAAATAGAAAAATAAGTAGCAGTCCGGGGAGGACACGAGGCCTCCACGAGGGTGGAGGGCACGCCCTACCCCCTGGGCGCGCCCCCCTACCTCGTGAGCACCTCGTGTGCCCTCCGGACTCCGTCTACTTGCATGATACGTATTTTGGTCGGTAAAAATTCATTATATATACTCCTGAAGGTTTTGACTCTCGTATCACGCAAATATCCTCTGTTTTTGTTTTGAGCTATTTCTGCTGCAGATTTAGAGCACCATGACTTCTCCCTCCTCCAGCAACGAAGACAAGGATGCCTGGCTATTGAAGATAGAGTTGAAAAGAGAGGAACCAGAAGAAATCAACAAGGAAGAAAGGATCAAGAAGGCCATGGAGGTTCAAGCTCCGGTGGTGAAAGAAGAAGACATCCCTCAACCTTTACCTAACCTTTTCACTCCAACAGAGATTGAAGCTTTCAAGATGATTGAGTTAGCCCGCATACAGAACAAGTATCTTACACAGGAGAATATTTTGCTAAAGGATCATATTGATGGGCTCAAAGGCATTATCCGCAAGTTGGAGGAACTTTTATGCTCGATGTGCGATTATCCACCGTCATCATCACCACCTCCATCACCTCCGAGGAAATAATCACATGGGTATGGGCACTCCCCTTGTCAACTGCCAAGCTTGGGGGAGGTGCCCTGGTATCGTATCACCATCACAACTCCTATCTTTACCGTTTTTCTTAGTTCGATCTTATTAGTAGTATCTTGATTTAGTAGAATAAAGTCATGGCATGATCTAGTTTTGAGTTTTGCTTTACAATCCTTCTTTGTAATCGAGTCCGTGAGCTATATAATAAAGATTAGTGTTGAGTCAAGGGCTTGATTATTTTGCCATGATCTTGGGTGAATAGAAGAAAAGAATAAAAAGAATCAAAGAGTTCATATTGATCTTAGTGAAAGTAATGACTTCACATAGAAAGAGTATGATGATTAAAAGTTGTTGGGAGTTAGCAATTATAGCTTTGGTCATCGCTGCAATTAATAGGAAGTAATAAGGAAAGAGAGGTTTCACATATAGATATATTATCATTGACATCTTTTATGATTGGGAGCACTCATTAAAATATGACATGCTAAAGAGTTGAGGTTGGACAAGGAAGACAACATAATGAGTTATGTTTTCTTATATCTGAGATAAAGTATGTTGTCATGGATCCTTTAACGTGTTGAGCTTGCCTTTCCCCCTCATGCTAGCTAAATTCTCAGCACCAAGTAGAAATACTACTTGTTCTTCCAAATACCCTTAAACCAGTTTTACCATGAGAGTCCACCATAGCTACCTATGGATTGAGTAAGATCCTTCAAGTAAGTTGTCATCGGTGCAAGCAATAAAAATTGCTCTCTAAATATGCATGACTTATTAGTGCAGAGAAATAAGCTTTGTACGAACTTGTTGTGGACGCAATAAAAGCGACGGACTGCATAATAAAGGTTCACATACAAGAGGCAATATAAAGTGAGGTTCTTTTGCATTAAGATTTTGTGCATCAACTGTCGGTGTCAAAACCGGCGGATCTCGGGTAGGGGGTCCCAAACAGTGCGTCTTAGGATCAATGGTAACAGGAGGCAAGGGACACAATGTTTACCCAGGTTCGAGCCCTCTCGATGGAGGTAAAACCCTACTCCTGCTTGATTAATATTGATGATATGGGTAGTACAAGAGTTGATCTACCACGAGATCGTAGAGGCTAACCCTAGAAGCTAGCCTATGGTATGATTGTTGTTGTATATTGTATATCTGTCGACTAGCCTGGCCCTGGTTTATATAGTGCACCAGAGGCCTAGGATAACAAGAGTCCTAGCCGAATACGCCGGTGGGGGAGGAGTCCTTGTCTTGATCACCAAGTCTTGTGGAATCTTCCTTGTATGCGGCACCTGTCCGGACTGGCCCATGAGTATGCGGCCCTGGGGGTCCTCGGCCCAATCTAACCGATTGGGGGACGACGTGGTGAGTACCCCCTAGTCCAGGACACCGTCAGTAGCCCCCTGAACCGGTCTTCAAGTTAGGGACGCTCCTCGATTCTTTCGAATTGTTCTTCATCTTCAGTTGCCGGTCTTGAAAACTGGTTCAACAAATCTTCTCATCTTCGATCTTGAGGATCACCGAAATGCATCTGGCGATTTTATACGTCGGGTATCCGAGGAGCCCCTTTAAGTTTCTGGCCTTTATCAATGCCTTGTTATTTTTATGCCACACCTCGGGTTTGAAGTTATTCCCGGGCGGCAGCGTCCTCTTGCGTCTGAGCTCCAACGCCGGACTGCATTCGAGGTATCTTTTGCAGCCGAGCACCAACGCCGGACCGCTTCCCAGCTCTAACGCCGGAATGTATCCGAGCTCCAACGCCGGACTGTATCCGAGCTCCAATGCCGGACTATGTGTCCGAGCTCCAACGCCGGACTATGTATCCGAGCTCCAACGTCGGACTATGTATCCGGGCTCCAACGCCGGACTGCTTCCCAGCTCTAACGCCGGAATGTATCCGAGGTATCGTAAATCACCTTGGTTCAAAGAAGTTTGAAGGAGTTTAGCCGAGCTTAATGCCGGAAATGCCCTCTAAGGAGCCAGCCACTTGCATCCGAACTATATGCCGAATTGCTTCCGAGGTGGCGCACCACCCCGAACGTGGGCTGATTTTTGGTCAATATTTTTTATTGATGCAATTTATTCTCTGACGAGATATATAGCCAGTAGCCCTCAAGGTGTGTATCGGTCTAAAACCCGAGATGCACCTGAAGGATGACATAAGACCGCTGATCCCAGTAATCGCCGAGACTCAGGTTGATTTGCAAAATCGGCATGAGGATCAAGTCCTAGCTCGGCAGAATACTTCGAGACTCAGGTTGGGTGCGGTCGACCAACCTGAGGATCAAAATCTCCTCGGAAATTGTATTGCACTTAAAATTTTCTGCATAGAACAAGCAATGCAGTAGCCCCCGAGACACTGGTCGGGTGGCAACACCAGATCAGGGGATCGATGTGCCCCTTTAATATTTGTAAATAATAAGCCCGTAGCCCAGTAGCCCCCGAGCCTTAATGCGGGCACGGGAGGCCGAATTAAGGATCGATATCCATAGTAAAATCACAAATTATGTGTAATGACTCTATGTATCCAAGTACTTTACGTCATTAATGCTCGGATCCGCATTGTACAAAACTTTGTTGACCGACCATCGGCTTCCACCTCCTCGGCCAATAGCCGAGGAGTGTTTGTCCTACTTTATAAAGCCTTTATGAGGGCAAAGATTTACGACAAACAAGGCAATCTGGCCATACGGTTTTATAAACAAAGGTACGCAGAGAGATATGTTATATTACTGTTTAACAGAAGAAATGTCTTCCAAAGAAAATAGTCCCGCTATCGGTTCCTTTCTTTGGGTTGTCATGCTAAGCATGATCATGAAACCTCAGCTCCAATGTAAGAGCAAAAGATCGAGGATTTAGTTTGGGAGGCCAGTTAATAGCCCCCGGTAGTGTTCGGCGACAGTCGAGGTCAAGCCGGAAACACTTCGGCCAATTTTATGAATGGCCCGTCATTTAATATAGTCATCGGATCGCTGACCAGTTTACACCTATTGTGACAGTCAGTTTTCGGCTTTCTCCACTGAGGTGCTTGACCATGCGAGCTGCAAGCACAATCGCAGTGGTTCTCCCTTTGCACACCTAGCCGAACAAAGCGGAATGTAGGAGGCAAGCGCGGGAGCCGGGCAACCCAACTATTGACCGAAGACACAATTCGAAACTGATGCATATATAGCAATATCCGAGAATGTTTTTGCCGAATCTCTAAAGGTGTCCGGCGTTGCACTGCGAGACTTGTGCTGAAAACACACAAATAGTTAAAAGTGCCAAAAGCTTGGAAAACCAAAAAACGTCAGTAAAAACATGACGTCCGAACAAGATCAAGTGTTCGGTGCCAATCCGAAAATTGGACTTTAGAAAAAAAAGTGCTTCTGCCGTGCTTTAACTTTGCAACGACTAAGAAGAAAAACACTTAGTATGAAACGGCTCAAATAAACATAAGAGCCCCCAAGCGACTTGGGTAAAAGTTGACTATAAAATGTAAGGTGACATGTAGAATGCCTTCTAGCCGGATTGTAGATCGTTTGTCGTAGCGGACCTTTTCGCTTCAACCTCTGGACCCAATAGTCCGGAGTGTGTCCGAATACCCTCGCGGTTATAAAAACCGGGGCATGCGTGGAGACCAGGCGTAGGGGTCATTAGTGCTTTATCAGACAAGTGCCCAACTAGTTATGTTATATTACATGGTTAGTAAGAAACATCTTCCGGGGAGAATAGTTCCGTTAGGGGTTCCTTTCCCTGGGAGGCATTGCCCTAAAGTGCATGTCCGGACTGCGAAAAGAGCAGAAAAACATCTGGGGGCGGGTAAATAAATAGGTAAGAAATCATCTTTTAGTTCACCGACCGAGTATTCCCTTAAGAACGCTAGCTTTCGGCTTCACCCAGTCTGAGGTACACATCCGGCAGACCCGGCAGTAACAATCGTAGAGGTGCTCCCTTTACCACCTAGCTGAACAATCGGGAATGTAGGGGTAAGCACAGGAGCCAGGCAACCCAGCTTGGCCAAAACTTAAGTCATATCGATGCATATAATGGTGAATAAAAGGTACATGCGGAAGTGTGACACATGTGTTGGGCATAAAGCCCGTATTAATAAGCTTCTGTTAAAGAAGCCCCCAGGTATAATGAGCGCGGGTAGCGCGTCAAGTGTGTGCGAATAGAGTTTGGACAAGGAAAAAAATTTACAAGCAACTTTTTTCCAAAAAAGTATAACGCTTGGTCCAGCCGAACACAAGTCAAAAATTTAAAACTTTGAGCATGAAGGCAACTTAGCTGGTTAATGTGTTCGGTATTGACGACGCAGTCCGAGCTTGATGCGGGACAAGGTTCCATCCCCCAAGCCGGTCCCGAGATGGCGGAGCAAGGAGCTCGGCACTCCGAAGTGGTGACATAGCACGGTCAATGCAGGACGACAGAGTGATGCCGAAGTCCCCGGCATGGGGTAATGAAGTGTTGACGAAGCCCCCCGTCCAGCCGAGGTGACGTCAAAGGGTATAGTCCGGCTGGATCATTTTCCTGTGCACAAAAAATAGTGCGGACCGGGGATAATAGTAATAATAGGAATTAAAAAAATGTTGCATAATAAATAATTTATGCAAAGTGAGTAATAAAAGAAATTTGGCCTGGCGCCGAAGTCGATGTCGATGCAGGTCGTCGGCGTAATGCAATAAAGGCGTGGCAAAGCCTGGATTCACAGGTCGGTCCGAGTTCCGGATGCGGCGTTCGCCGGACTGTGTACGGAAACTGACCGAACCATCATGCGACCGTCGATAATGCGGCCACCATTTGATAGACCTGTATACATATGCTGGACTAACCAGAGTAATAATTCCTTGGGAAAAATTTAACCCAAACAAGCAAAAAGAAATACTAAGATTAATAGCACCTGGTTTATTTGTTGTAGCAATCCGAAGGAAGGTGATTCCCAAAATTGGGACTCGATCCGCGCACCCATGCCTGGTCGGCTAGTGACGCCGAAGTGTCCGGAGTAGGTTGATGAAGAGATGGCGAAGCCCCCGGTCCAGCCGAGATGTCAAAGTAGGTCGGCGTGATGGACACCAGCTTGAAGAAGCAATAGTGCGGCCCTACCGATGCAGGTCGTGACGTGGTCGATGCCGACTTGATGAAGCGACCGTGCGGCGATGCCGGTATGCCCGCTCCGTGTAATCCGTGGGGCGGCGATGTTGGTGATGATTTATCCTTCGCAATGCCGGACTCTTGTTCGGCTTGCCGAGATGATGATCCGAAGAAGTTGAGCTCGGCTCCACAAAGTGACGACGTGTCTAGTGCAGGTCAGCAACCGTGGAGTAATATTGCCGGACTGGTTTGACACCAGCATGATGTTGAAGATCATGTTCAAAAGATCTTAGAGTTAGTGGGATGTGTTCGGGAACAAAACACAATACCCCATACAAAACTTCCTTCAAAAAGGATGTCCGAAATCCCGTTCATAAAAAAGACGAACTCGAGTTGGATTCATTTTCGCGCAGAAAACAGATCCGAAAAGTGATGCACTAATCGGAAGGTTCCCAAAGTTTGGACGGTTGGATCGAGCTGAAATTTCGAGGGGTGGTAGATATAGGAATTCCGCAGCCGATCAACGGTTGGATCTTCCAAAGGAAGTCCGAGCTAGAAGCTGGACACCACACCCTAAACTCGTCCGGATTCTCGTCCAGATTCAATGCGGCTCCGGTATATCGGAGATTGCCAGAGATTCCTCCATCGGAACTCGACGAAATTTTCCAGGGTTGTTGTAGACTCAATTTCGCACAATTCCACCGAAGCAATCATCAAAGCGACGCTCGAGGAGGCGGTGATGGCGGATGCAAGTTTGCTGTCCAGAAAAACAGCACGGTCGCCCAAGGGCAATGTTGACGTTGAGCCCCCGGGCTCCCTGGATGATTCCTCCATGATCTTGACAGAGATCGGAGTTGATGTTGACGAAGGCCCTCATCCGAACATGACGATCGGAGGTAGGGTGCAGTCCTTGGTCGAACCAAGATGACCAGTCGAGCTGGTGACAAAGATGCCGAAGTCGCAGTTGATCTGCAGGCGAGCCATCGACCTTTTGCCGAACACACAGCGGAACTCTCAATGAAAGCACCAATGTCGGTGTCAAAACCGGCGGATCTCGGGTAGGGGGTCCCAAACAGTGCGTCTTAGGATCAATGGTAACAGGAGGCAAGGGACACAATGTTTACCCAGGTTCGGGCCCTCTCGATGGAGGTAAAACCCTACTCCTGCTTGATTAATATTGATGATATGGATAGTACAAGAGTTGATCTACCATGAGATCATAGAGGCTAACCCTAGAAGCTAGCCTATGGTATGATTGTTGTTGTATATTGTATATCTGTCGACTAGCCTAGCCCTGGTTTATATAATCACCAGAGGCCTAGGATAACAAGAGTCCTAGCCGAATACGCCGGTGGGGGAGGAGTCCTTGTCTTGATCACCAAGTCTTGTGGAATCTTCCTTGTATGTGGCACCTGTCCGGACTGGCCCATGAGTATGCGGCCCTAGGGGTCCTCGGCCCAATCTAACCGATTGGGGACGACGTGGTGAGTACCCCCTAGTCCAGGACACCGTCATCAACCCTAAATGCGCATGGCAACCTCTGCTTCCCTCTGCGAAGGGCCTATCTTTTATTATTCTCTACCTATTGCAAGAGTCATGGTGATCTTCACCTTTCCTTTTTCATTTTATCCTTTGGCAAGCTCAGCATGTCGGAAAGAGTATGATATATATATAATTGGATGTAGGGGAGCATGAATTGTTATTGTTGACATTACCCTTGAGGTAAAAGGTTGTGGGGCAAAACTATAAGCCCCTATCTTTCTTTGTGTCCGACTAAAACTCCGTAACCACAAGTATCGCGTGAGTGCTAGAAATTATGAAGGACTAAGTGATAGTTGAGTATGTGGACTTGCTTTTAAGCTCTGACATAGACTCTTTCCGATGTTATGATAAATTGCAATTGCTTCAATGACTAAGGGTATAACTTGTTGGTACTCAATAAGGTTTCTGATTCATGCTTTGGCTTTGTGAAAAGATCATCACTTGAACATGAGTAATCATATGACAAAATCTTTATATGTTGCTGTTATGAAATAATCATGATGCCTTCATGTCCGTATTTTATTTGTATCGACGCCTCTACCTCTAAACATGAGGACATATTTATTGTTTATCGGCTTTTCGCTTGAGGACAAGCGAGGTCTAAGCTTGGGGGAGTTGATACGTCCATTTTGCATCATGCTTTTATGATAATATTTATTGCATTATGGGCTGTTATTTCACGTTATGTCACAATACTTATGGCTATTCTCTCTTATTTTACAAGGTTTACATGAAGAGGGAGAATGCCGGCAGCTGGAATTCTGGGCTGGAAAAGGAGCAAATATTGGAGGCTTATTCTACGCAACTCCAAAAGTCCTGAAACTCCACGGAATACCTTAAAATAAATAATGAAAAATCGTCGCCAAAGATGAAGGCCAGGGGGCCCACACCTTGTTCACGAGGGTGGGGGCGCCCCCTCTGGGCGCGCCCCCTACCTCGTGGGCCCCCTGGTGGCTCTCCGACGCCCATATTCTCCTATATGAAGTCTCTCGATGAGAAAAAAAATAGAAGGCAACCTTTCGGGACGAGACTCCGCCGCCACGAGGCGGAACCTTGGCGGAACCAATCTAGGGCTCAAGCGGAGCTGTTCTGCCGGGGACAATTCCCTCCGGGAGGGGGAAATCATCACCATCGTCATCACCAACACTCCTCTCATCGGGAGAGGGCCATCTCCATCAACATCTTCACCAGCACCATCTCATCTCCAAACCCTAGTTCATCTCTTGTATCCAATTCTTGTCTCCAAGTCCGGGATTGGTGCTAGTAGTTTGCTAGTAGTGTTAATTACTCCTTGTAGTTGATGCTAGTTGGTTTATTTGGTGGAAGATCATATGTTCAGATCCTTTATGCACTTTATTACCCCTCTTATTATGAACATGAATATGCTTTGTGAGTAATTACGTTTGTTCCTGAGGACAAGGGAGAAGTCTTGCTATTAGTAGTCATGTGAATTTGGTATTCGTTCGATATTTTGATGAGATGTATGTTGTCTAGCCTCTAGTGGTGTTATGTGAACGTCGACTACATAACACTTCACCATTATTTGGGCCTAGAGGAAGGCATTGGGAAGTAATAAGTAGATGATGGGCTGCTAGAGTGACAGAAGCTTAAACCCTAGTTTATGCGTTGCTTCGTAAGGGGCTGATTTGGATCCATATGTTTCATGCTATGGTTAGATTTACCTTAATACTTTTGTTGTAATTGCGGATGCTTGCAATAGAGGTTAATCATAAGTGGGATGCTTGTCCAAGTAAGGGCAGTACCCAAGCACCGGTCCACCCACATATCAAATTATCAAAGTACCGAACGTGAATCATATGAACATGATGAAAACTAGCTTGACGATATTCCCATGTGTCCTCGGGAGCACTTTTCCTATTATAAGAGTTTGTCCAGGCTTGTCCTTTGCTACAAAAAGGATTGGGCCACCTTGCTGCACTTTATTTACTTTTGTTACTTGCTTCTCGTTACAATTTATCTTATCACAAAACTATCTGTTACCACTTATTTCAGTACTTGCAGAGAACACCTTGCTGAAAACCGCTTATCATTTCCTTCTACTCCTCGTTGGGTTTGACACTCTTACTTATTGAAAGGACTATGATAGATCCCCTATACATGTGGGTCATCAAGACTCTTTTCTGGCGCCGTTGCCGGGGAGTGAAGCGCCTTTGGTAGGTGGAATTTGGTAAGGAAAAATTTATTTAGTGTGCTGAAATTTTCTGTCACTTGTTACTATGGAAAGTAATTGTCTGAGGGGCTTGTTCGGGGTATCTTCACCCCGTCTAGCAGAGCAAAGAGTTGCTCCTCGACCTACTCAACCTACTGAACCTATTGAAAATGAAACTCCTTTTGAGATTCCTTCGGGTTTGATGGAAAAACTGCTAGCTAACACTTTTACAGGAGATGGAACAAAGCATCCTGATGAACATATACGCTATGTGGATGAAGTTTGTGGACTATTTAAGCTTGCAGGTATACCCGATGATGTTGTTAAGAAGAAGGCTTTCCCTTTAACTTTAAAGGGAGACGCATTGACATGGTATAGGCTATGTGATGATACGAGATCATGGAACTATAAAAGATTGAAATTGGAATTTCATCAAAAGTATTACCCTATGCATCTTGTTCATTGTGATCGCAATTATATATATAATTTTTTGGCCTCGCGAAGGAGAAAGCATCGCTCAAGCTTGTGGGAGGCTTAAATCAATGTTATATTCATGCCCCAATCATGAGCTCGCTAGAGAAGTAATTATGCAAAGTTTTTATGCTCGGCTTTCTGATAACAATCGCTCCATGCTCGATACTTCTTGTGCTAGCTCTTTTATGATGAAGACTATTGAATTCAGATGGAATTTATTGGATAGAATTAAACGCAGCTCTGAGGATTAGGACCTCGACGAAGGTAAGGAGTCACGTATGACACCTAAGTTTGATTGTTTTAAATCTTTTATGGATACCGATATTTTCCGTAAGTTTAGCACTAAATATGGACTTGACTTGTATTAATGGGTGCGGTAAAATCTCGGCCATAACCCGCGAATACGCAGGTTTCCGCCTCGCCCCTACGGTGCCCCGTATCGCGGGAAAGCGGTTGGCGGGAGGGACATTTTAGTCCGCGCCCTTTCCCCACCTCCTTTCTGAAGGAAATATGCCCTAGAGGCAATAATAAAGTTATTATTTATTTCCCTATTTCATGGTAAATGTTTATTATTCGTGCTAGAATTGTATTAACCGGAAACATAATGCATGTGTGAATACATAGACAAACATAGTGTCACTAGTATGCTTCTACTTGATTAGCTCGTTAATCAAAGATGGTTAAGTTTCCTAACCATAGACATGAGTTGTCATTTGATTAACAGGATCACATCATTAGGAGACTGATGTGATTGACTTGACCCATTCCGTTAGCTTAGCACTTGATCGTTTAGTATGTTTCTATTGCTTTCTTCATGACTTATACATGTTCCTATGACTATGAGATTATGCAACTCCCATTTACCGGAGGAACACTTTGTGTGCTACCAAACGTCACAACGTAACTGGGTGATTATAAAGGTGCTCTACAGGTGTCTCTGAAGGTACTTGTTGAGTTGGCGTATTTCAAGATTAGGATTTGTCACTCCGATTGTCGGAGAGGTATCTCTGGGCCCTCTCGGTAATGCACATCACTATAAGCCTTGCAAGCAATGTAATTAATGAGTTAGTTGTGGGATGATGCATTACATAACGAGTAAAGAGACTTGCCAGTAACGAGATTGAACTAGGTATTGAGATACCGACGATCGAATCTCGGGCAAGTAACATACCGATGACAAAGGGAATAACGTATGTTGTTATGCGGTTTGACCGATAAAGATCTTCGTAGAATATGTGGGAACCAATATGAGCATCCAAGTTTTGCTATTGGTTATTGACCGGAGACGTGTCTCGGTCATGTCTACATAGTTCTCGAACCTGTAGGGTCCGCACGCTTAAAGTTCGGTGACTATTTATATTATGAGTTATGTGTTTTTGATGTGCCAAAGGTAGTTCGAAGTCCCGGATGAGATCGGGGACATGACGTTTACTCTCGAAATGGTCGAGACGTAAAGATCGATATATTGGACAACTATATTCGGACATCGGAAAAGTTCCGAGTGATTCGGATATTTATCGGAGTACCGGAGAGTTACGAGAATTCGCCGGGGAGTATATGGGCCTTATTGG